>NC_142930.1:102837745-103010245 GCF_046866305.1 Octopus bimaculoides | reverse complement strand
TAAAGAGTTAAGATTGAGACAAGAACCTTTTTAGAAAGTGAAATGACACTAACTTTTGGGAAGAAATTTCACAAAATACGTGGGCTTTGCTTTATAGATGTCCAAGAGCTTCTCAGTTCTGAACATTTTCCAGCACGTGTTATTATAATATATATGGTGAAGGCGCATGGGTCACCAGCTAGAACGTCGGACTCACAATCATGAGGTAGTGAGTTCGATCCCCGGACCGGGAAGACACTTTCTTTCATGTTGCTCTAGCTCACTGAGCTGTAGAAATAAGTTGCGGTGTCACTATTGCCAAATTGTTTTGGCCTTTGCCTTTCCCTTGGACAACATCGCTGGTGTGTAGATGGGAGGCTAATATGCATGGGCGACTACAGTTCTACACGATCATACAGATTCACCAACAGTGTTATATAGCTGTAGTTGTTTCTGTAGTAGACGGTGGTGATAGTGTGGACATTACGATCATGAAGTGATGGTTTCCATTTCCTAATAAGTATAGATACCATACCCATTCATACCATGCGCACATAGAAGCTCGCGTGCAGACACACACACTCATATCTCCACTCACTTTCTATCTTTCTTTCTCTCTTTCTCTCTCTCTATTTCCCTCTCACACACACATTACACACATAAATTTTCACCGCCATCAGAAAACCAGGGAAGTGGCAGACCTTGGCTACCAAAGGTATATAATTGATTAGGTCGTGAATGGTAACGGAAGTATCCTAACGTATGTTGCTGATTGACTGATTGAACGTATGACACAGCAAGCAATCGAGAGGAAGCATTTGAATGTGTAACTAGTTGACTACTAATTATAAAAGTTGTAAAAAAGAACGATTGATTGTATATGTTATTGGCATAACGACCCACTAAAAATACAAGAATATCGGACAAAAAACTCAATTTATATCAAGAATTATACATACCAAAGAAATATGGGTGAATAGGAATACTGAGTTAAGAAATTGGAAGTAACTATAATACTAGTCTCAGTTTTCGCTGTTGCAATATATATTCACAGCACTCCATCAACAGAAGAAAATATGTTACAATGGCTTTCTTAAATTGCAATATACCTCCACTCCTTGTGTTCTCTATTCTTGACTGGTGAATGTACATCTATACTATATTTCTATATCACCTATACTATATTTTTATATTAGCAGGCAAACATTTTGCCAGCTCTTTATCGATAATATCCCTATCGAAGAGGGCGATGGTGTCACGCGACCTAGAATAGGTCTGTAGTACCACCGTCCTCCTCTCAAGGTCTCCAAGCCACTGCTTGGGTGGAACAATCCCCCACTCCAAAGCAGTAGTCTTCTCTTTTTACCTGCCATAACTAAAAGTTCTAATAGGAAATAATTGTTCACAAAAGTATCAAAATAATGACAGTTCAGAAAAAAGAAATAGTTCAATAAACGAAACCGAAAGAGTTCAAAAACAGAAGGAAGTGAAAAACATGGAATACAGTTCAAGGAAAAGGTAAAGAAAAAGTTTTTTTTTTTTTAAGGGAAAACACCGAATCCTCGGCAGGAACAAAATGGGCTACGTCGTACTCCAGCCCTGGCTTGAACTGGTATTCCGTTGCAGTCAAATAAACACACAAAAGTCTTGGTCCGTAATCTGTAACTATGGTTGACTGGAAAGTGTCTGTCTATCAGTGCTAAGAAATACTTGCCTATATTAAAGGTCACTTCGGATGAGTAGGGGTGTGTGAACCAGATAGTTTTCCTATTTCTATGTTTTCTTTTCTTTATTACTAGACTGGTGGCAGGTGTATAGGTTATTTCCTAGCGTTACATACTATGATTTCTGTCTACATTTTTACAAATGTAATACGAAAATGGTTGGAAAATATTTACATCAGAAACTAACAGGACTAAATATTTAAGAACAAAATGAAGTGAAACAGTAGTCAGGACGAAAGTTAATGGCTTATAATTTCTACTGGACTTCATGTATGCCATAGCATATAAAAGAATCGTTTCTACTCTAGACAAAAGGCCCAAATTTGTGGGGGCAGTCGATTAGATCGACCCCAGTACGTTAATTATACTTAGTTTATCGACCCCGAAAGGATGGAAGGCAAAGTCGATCTTGGCAGAATTTGAACTCAGAATATAATGACAGACGGTAACATATAAAAGAATAATAAAGCAATGCCCTATGTCACTACCTACAATAGTAACTTCGATAAACATATGTAAGTTTTGACCATTATTAGACAAGGTCATGTCTAATTTAAATAGCATCTATTCTTGAGGCTTCTTAACTCATGTTTTGGGAAACCATAACCAACTCTAATAAGATGTTGTTGGCTAAAATGTATCAGTGTGTCAGGAGTTTATCTGGCATTCCTAGGAAGAATCTGTCTTGTTACCGTTTAAATCTACATTAGTTAATTATTGGAAACTTTTGGATAGTGCAGCACCAGTTGAATACTATCTGACGTTATTCACATTTAAAGATGATCTATTTTTTATGTATGTATTTTCATTCTTTCAACTAATGAATTAAAATGACGGATGTTATTGCAAGTATAATAGATTATATTTAAGGAGAATGATTTATTAGTTGGAATTAAAGAAGTGACAAAACGGACAAGAAGAAAACACCAAGTCGTTGTTATTCACAATTTGATCAACGACTGAGGAAACAAAAGTAGACGTCACTTATCTATGTGAATCCGTAAAAGTGTATATATGTATATGTGCATATGCGTGTGTGTGTTTGTGCGTATGTGTTTATATACATATATACCTATATGTATATATGTATTTATATATATATATATATATATATATATGTGTGTGTGTGTGTGTGTGTGTGTGTGTGTGTGTGTGTGTGTGTGTGTGTGTGTGTGCGTGCGTGTATTTATATTTAGCCTTTTATACAGACAAGCAAAAGTTTGTTTGTGTGTGTATGTATGTATGATTGTATGTATGTATGTATGTATGTATGTATGTAAGTATTCATGTCTGTATTCAATCGATGTATCATCGTTCAGAATGAGATTATTTGCTTAACATTCCACGTGGGTGTTATGGCTGTTTAGAAAACTCACCCTGTGAGAGGTCAAGATGGTCATGAATGGGTTAATAAACACGAGATGTAATAATTCACAGACAGAAATAGAAAAATAGTCAAACAGTTACAGAGACTACAAACAGAAACATCACACACAAAAGTGTATATAAGCTTTCTTATGAAAAAACATGCAATTTTATATGGTTTTCTACAACACATCTTTGTGTGTTGCTTCTGTGGTTTTGTGTTTGTGCATGTGCATGTGCGAGAGTTTGTGGGATGGATGCATGTTTGGATATACAAGTATATATCAATTTAAAAGCTAAAAATTTAGTTGCCACATGTCTGTTGTACAGGAAGATACATATAAGGAAAAGCTATAAGTTTATATATACACACATACATGTGTGTGCATGTGTGTGCGCGCGCGTGATTGTGTGTGTTTGTATGCATATATATATATATATATATGAATGTAAATAATAGTGAAGTTAAATCAAGCCTACATATGTTTCAATGGTAGACTAAAATTTATATATATAACATAACTCGTAAAACATAAAAACAGTTTAGTTGATCCTCAGGTACAGCTACCTGCAGTCGCTTATATCGTTACACAGAGAAGAGTGAGTAATTCACTAATTTGGCCATAATAGAATAGTTGGCGGAAAACGCTAAATCACGTGACCAATGTGATTAATTGGCAGCAAGTAAGTATCTCCAGAGGGGATAAATAAGTGAGTCAGTTCACAGGTGTGAAGTAACTTGGTGAGAAAGAATCTACGTGTAAAAGGAAGGTGAGATGAAGAGGACAATTGAGAGCAAAGAAGAAAAGGTAGTAATAAATACACAGAAGAAAACAGAAACTAAAACGTACATTCTATATTTAAGAGATGAGGAATTATATACATTATTTACATTATTTACATTCGACGGATATTCGCCCTCATCTTGTTTGTTGCTAACATAACGTTTCGGCTGATATACCCTCCAGCCTTCTTCAGGTGTCTTGGGGAAAAACCACCAATAAAGGAGGATATGATCAAAGACTGCGTTTACTCCATCCCGTGCTGCTGTGGTAGGCTATACAAAGGCGAAACATGCCGCCACCTCAAAGTAAGGGTACACGAACATCGCAAAGCTGTGACACGAGGAGATAGATAAACCGGGTATAGCTGATCATGTGTGGAAAAATGGAGACCACCTTCCCCTGTGGGATGAAGTTAAAATAATAGACAGAGAACACCACTGGAAAATACGAAAACTAAAAGAAGCAGTACATATACTAGGACACAAGAACCTCCTAAGTAGACCGACTGCAGATATAAGCAGCATATGGGAACCGGTATTAAGGAAGGATAGAAAAATATTAGATTTATAACCCCTAAAATTCACTCCATAATTGTTCACGGGCATATGGCGTAGTGGTTAAGAGTGCGGGCTACTAACCCCAAGATTCCGAGTTCGATTCCAAGCAGTGACCATAATAATAATGTTAAGAATAATAACAACAACGAAAAATACCTTAAGAATGAGAACTCAGGTTCTCATTATATATTTCCCAAGACACCTAATGAAGGCTGGAGGGTATATCAGCCGAAACATTGTGTTAACAACAAACAAGATGAGGACAAATATCAGTTGTTGTCAATAATGTAAAACGTACTTGATAACTAATTAACGGTAACATACGCACTCACACACACATATACACACTTATCTATGTAGCTGAATACCACATGTATCTGTAAATGGTTTTGCTCATACCAACATGCTTTGCATAGTATCTCATATATTATATATATTACTCCTCTGGGTTTTCCTACTTATTATTTTTTTTTGTATATTCTTTTATATGAACTATTGTTGTATTTTCAAATACGTTATATTTTAACACGTTAATATTTTCTATTGTTTATGCGTGTGGATACAGTTTATTTATGTATTTCTATGCTGTTTTTTTATATGTAAACAATTCTAACTTTGTGTGTGTTTTCTTATATTTCTACGTGCTTATGGTTTTCTATTTTTATGCTTTTATTGTTTTTTAATTTATTTATATTTGCATATATATTTTTATGCATCAGTATTATACATCGTAATCCCCACTGCAATTGCTTAGACCATACTGATTTTATGTTTTATAGTTTGTTTTTTTTTCATTTATTTACATTTATGTATTTTTGCACGCATCAGACTTCTGTGTGGTGACCCCCACCGCCTTTGTTCAGAATGTTCCCGTAAATTTTCATTTATATCATATAGCTAGTTCTAACATCATGCATCTACGATCAACATCATGGAATATATGTTTCTTTTCTTGGCGGGAGCAGAGTACGAGTTTGAGATGATTAAAATATTCTTAATACCGAGTGCTCTGGCTGGCGCGAATTTGTGATTAGTTGTCATTTATTATGTTTGAGAGAAGTGGCGGCTAGTAAGTGTAGAAGTTGATGTATTTGTAAACTACAACAGTGGAATGTTGTTTGTGGTCAACAGAAACAATGAAGTCCAGGAAATATGCACATGCATGGAAGATGGCAGATGGAAATCTAAAGCGAAGGAGGAGTTGACGAGCTGCAATAAGTTAGGTTATGCGGATGCAGTCGTCAACTTAACTAACCTTATGTGGAACCTGCGAATTGTATGAAAATTTAAACTGAACCTCAAGACTACCAACAAACGGGCTGCTGTATTCAATGCTTATGGTAATTTTTGTAATCTACTGGCAGAAATCTCCGAGAAAAAAAATTTAAGGATAGTGATGAGTTCAGCGTGACGGAAAATATATGCCTGATTGTGTCAAGTATAGTACGAAGACCAGAGAAGTATTTAAGGACTAGGAGACGATTATCGTCGAGTACGCTCTAGAAAAATTGATATCCATTATGAAAAGGAGCTTGAAAGGCCGAGGGTAAGGTTGAACCGATTGATGATGTGGTTGGTATCATGGATTATTGATGTACTTGCTACGATTCAGATTGTGAAGAGCTAATTGAGCGACTTTGAGATGAGTTCTGCCTGACAGTTAGTGAGGGAGTCCCTTTATATGGTTCTTTGAGAGAATGTAGATGACAAGATCATGTTGTGTATAGTTGATGAGTTTCGTACCTGTATCGTGAATAAGTGGAGATTGATTGATGCGTGATAGTGGACAAATGTTTGGGTTGCGGGAAAGTATGACAGTAAATGATGGTAGAAAATTAGATTCAGAAATAGCAGAATTGTTTCGAATTGTAAAAATCAGTCTGCTACATTATTACGGTACCAGCCTTGTTGGCTGGCTTGACGGGAATGTAGTGTTGGTATCGAAAGTGGTGGAGTATAACCTTAGAAATATTAAGGCTTCTCAACCGCTTATGAAAATCGTAACAGTCACAATTAACAATAAGAGGATGAACAAATCTAGTCACACGACTGTCGGTCAAGGTCTATGACACAGTCAGAGTTGATACGTATAGTCGGACTTTTGTTAAAAGGCACGATGTAATATAAATGGTTTCTTTTGATTTAGTTGATTGAATTTCCCTACCAGGAAGAGATCTTAAATTTGTCGCTCGACATATTAGAAATAGCAACTCAATTTCTTTTACCATCTAAGGAAAAGGAAGGTATATTGCATTATGAAGTCCTAGATAACCCTAAAACTACGGATGGTAATGTTTAGAATACTTTTGATCATAAATTTGTTTGAACATAGTTGATCTGGCGTTAAATAACAACAACGACGATATTGATTTTAGAATAATCACATGAAATCAATATTTGGCTTAATTAATCCTACGTTAAATGTTTCTTGTCGCAAGGTGGTCATATTTAAATATGTCATCGAAACCTCCGTAGTGAATTAATTTAGCTAATAATTAAGACTTAATTGATAACTGGCTTATTCATCTGCCTAGCAAGTTTTCTCTGACATTTTTATCCCCTTTCTCTGAACTCGCTTAATAGAATCTAGCATTAATGTGTCTCAAAGCAAACAGTTATATCTCTGAAGGTATCACACGAAAACAAAATCGTATGATCTTTTAAATAATATAGATTTTTAATTTCAGCTTAAAGCGGAGTAATTTTTTCACAAGAGGTGCGAAAGTTTCCGATCACCGGTATATCACTGATACATATTTACTCGATGTAGTAGCATGAAACTAATTACATTCGGGTAGTTTATAAAATAAAAATTAAATAAGTAATTAAGACAATAGACTATTGAATTTTTCGCCATCTTTCCGTTCAATTTTGATTCGAGATGTGTTTCCTTTTGACTCCAGAGTCCATGAATTAAGTACCACTAGTATACTGAGATTTTATATTAACATTTCCGTTGGAAATCATTTCATGACATTAACTTTAGTATGAAGTCAAAAATATTTTAACATCTCTATTAAACACCATCATCGCTTTCTCATTTCCTTTGTTGTAATTATCGCAGACCATGTAAGAAAACTTATCTGCCGTCACCATCGAATTTCATCTTTCTAAAATTGATAATATGATATCAGTGATGTATCAGGGTTTATTCAGTAAACACTGTTCCTTAGCCTACAAATGTCGACCTTCTAGCTAAAGATAAAGTACAGAACTAATCACCCTGTGACGTGTAATTACTTATACTTGTGCTCTGAATTCAAATCCCACCCAGGGAGCCTCTGCCTTTCACGTTTGCGGTTATAAGAGAATATGTAACAGATAAAGATTTGTGTTCTTTCATCGACATCAGAACAAACAACATCACAAAAACAAATAATTTAATAAAGGCAGCAAGTATTGTTGTAGCAGAAAATGTGGAAGTTGATGTCAAGAAAAAGAAATATAATGGGAGTGGCAAAAGAAAAGTTCCATGGTGGAAAAGAAGAAGACAAGCGGGATTAGGTATGATCTCGAAGGACATTTCTGTGTTAGACTGAAAAGAGAAGAAGGAACTTAAAAGCGAACAGAAATACAGGGTAGTGAATAGGAAGTATGATATTGCACACTGAGACTGATTCTTTAGTCAAAATCAAACGGACGGAATAAGATCTAAGCTATCAACACCTGGGCGGTTTCACTCCTTAGATATGGCGTACGGGTAATCGCATGGACAGTAGACGAACTAAACAGCTTCGACAGAAAGACAAGGAAGTTGCTAACTAGATGTGGGTCACTCTACCAAAAAAGTGACACAGACAGACTGTATGTACCAAGAAAAATATGTAAACACAGCATTAGAGCAGAAGAAAATAGCATAGCATGGTATATAAAAAAAAGCCACAGAACCGCTAATATTAGAAGTAGGAGGGTCAGGCTTGTGTAGCATGAAAGTTTGCAAAGGTAAAGCACTATACAAGAATTTGAAAACGAATAAAACTGAGAACAGGTGGGTAAGGAAAAGAATGCATAATCAGTTTCATAGGGATGCTGAAGATAAGACAGACAGAGAAAAGATATGGCTGTGGATGACTAAAACTTATTTAAAACCGGAAACGGAGGCTCTAATATGTGCTGTCCAAGAGCAAGCACTATGAACAAACTACATACAATATAGAATAGACAACACAGCAGAGAGTGATAAGTGCAGTATCTGTGGACAAAAAGGGTGAAACCGTATGGCATATTACCTGCAATGTACGACACTAGCCCAGATCGAATATAAGAGTCGCCACGACAATATAGACAGGCTTGTCCATTGGACACTTTGCAAAACTTGACAGAGCAAAAAATTGGTACGACCACAAACCTGAAGACACCGTCGAAAATAGAAATGCAAAGATCCTATGGGATTTTATGATTCAGTACGTCCATGAGATAGAGAATAGGAAGCCAGACATAGTCTTAAATGAGAAAGAAAACAAACTATTATGGATCATAGTATACCCAGCTGACAACAAGGTATGCGGTAAGGAAGAAAGTAATGTCGAGAGATATGTCAGGTTAGCTTGGGTAATTAAGCGGTTGTTGTCGATGAAAAAGTTAGTAGTAGTACCAATAATTGTCGGAGCCCTGGGAACAGTGAGCAAAAATTTCAAAAATTACTTGGAACAAATAGGGGCTGCAATAAGGGTGGAGTACTTGCAGAAAACAGCACTGCTTGGAACCGCTCGAATACTCCGGAAGGTACTCGAAAAATAAGGTGTTACTTCAGTTCACTGGTAGTGAGTAGCTGACACTGTAGTACATCTCCAGCGTTAGAAGCTGTGCAATGGCAACAATAATAATGATATTAACAATAATAACGCAACACCAGAGACTGGCTCTCATGGTTTCTGATCTTGATTTGGAAATATTATTATGTACATGGTTTGTCTTCGTATAAAAGATGGGCTACAGCAAATATCCTGCTCCATACCACAGATTTGCTTGTCAGTTGTTTGACCTTAACCAATTCAGTGTGTCCCTAAGTGGCTGGAGATATATGCATCTTTTATCATGAGCAGAAGTAGTGGGAGAGTATCATAGCCATGTGTTGTGAGTAATTGTTTGGGGTTTGAATAATTCACCTCTGGAAACATAGGTGTTTCGTTCACCATCCTTAAAGAACACCCATTCAATTAGATAGTCTACTCGAAAATTCTAAGTGGGCTCTTACTACAAAATAACCCGCTGTTTATCTTGATAACAACGTACATTGGCTGTGATGTATGTGCCCAGCTTACTCTTATCAGACGCGCAGTCATAATGGGTATAGTGGGCTTCGTATATTTCTACCCCAGTGTTACTTTGATTTCATGAATTACTCTCCCAGTCAATGAAAATTACAATAATAAAAGTTGTAGATGTAATAGTAGTTTCGAATTTTGACACTAGAGCAGTGATTTTTGGGTACTCGGTGACATTTCGAAAAAGTAACAGTACAATAGTTTTTGGTCGACATTCTAGCTTTCTACCAATATGCACCCAGTGAAATTACAATAATAACAATAATTATGTCAAATACTTTGTGTAACGTAAACTGATTATACCACCGCCATTTGTTGAAAGTTGCATATTTATCGGTTTATGACAGCGGAAGGGTTATCATATATTATACTTAAACACGGTAAAATAACTACAATTATCTTCGAGAGGTTATTTTAACAATCGAATACTCGATTATCTGAAAAAAGTCGAATTCTTACTCAATAAAGGTATGCTAGATTTTGTTACCACCATTTTTTTTTTTACTTCATATCTAATCTATGTATTTGCTTCTCATTGCATCATTCTTCAATACGTATCACTCGATTGGCGATGGTTATTAAATCCTAATGCGGGTGTTACCCGGCTACCCTGATTATGTTTTGGTATTTTGCTAATGTCTTAACAAATTTCATATGCTTTAGAGATTGTTTCTACGTGTGTTCCGTAGTTTGTGATTTTTGCCCCCAAATCACGGAAGATACCATAATGGGAACGAATTCCCTTTCACTGAATGCTACTTTGACTCCATCGACTAAAGTACTTTAATCTTACCTAGTTGCCATCTGCCACAGGTGGAGGCTATTCATTTGCTACTATTTCCGTTGTTGTTCAGCTCGGTACATTATTGCCGTTTAATTGTGGTGTAGCCTCAAGAGAATTGACATATTACACTATATTCATATTTTCTGATAAAATAATAGTGCATGACCTCCTATATTTGTTAAAAGATAAGCTAAATAAGCCGTGAAATATTTATTTCAATTTTAAACACTGGATGTTTACATATTGTCTCTGCTTTCTCTTTCTACCTCTTTGCTTCCTTACATTTGTCAATCTCTTTCTCTCTCTTTAGATCTCGCTACAGAGAGAGAGAGAGAGAGAGAGAGAGAGAGAGAGAGAGAGAGAGAGAGAGAGAGAGTGTGTGTGTGTGTGTGTGTGCGCGCGTGTGTGTGTACGGGTGTGTGTGTATGTGTGTGTGTGTGTGAGTGTCTGGAAGAAAGACCAGCATAGTCAATATACAAAGAATACATATTTGTATGTATGTATGTATGCATGTGTGCATATATGTATGTATGTATGTATACATGCATGGATGTAATCGAATGATTTCCTTATCAAATATTTGGAGCGTTAACCTGTTTATGTTTGTTTTCTGGAGCAAATCAATGCTTATAACCCAAAAAGTTTATCAATGTTTTATTGTCTAGGAAACTGTTTCGCTGACCTTTATTAACCATAAGAACATCAAATGATCAGATTTTTAGTTATTTGATATAGGAGTCGGCCATTAAGCATTTATTTCCTTTCCCTCGGGTTAGCAGGAAACCCATCAGTTGCTGATTTTTTTGGTATTCAAAGTATATCTTTCATGTCTTACTTCGCATCTTTCCCGTTGTTAGGAATACAATACGAATTGTTATCATGCCATAAATGTTTCATCGTGTGGTAAGATTAGATTTGATATATTTTTTCTGATAACTAGTCTAAGAAAGAATATATATATAACCAATAGGACATAAGCTCATAGTCGCAAAAACAATTTGTAAAAGTTGTTATATTACCTTTATAACGGGTTTATGAACTTAAACAAAAATATTACCTAATGTACTGTGCAACAATAGCAAAAGCTGTGTACGTTATTATAGCGTAAAATGATGAAGTATCTCATCTTCAGCTATTTATGCTGGGAAGAATAGTCTTGTCACAAATTTTATATAATTTTCCTCAAAGTACAATAGTTAAATGACGGAATAGTGGGTGGCAGAGTCAATGTGTACTGGACAACTTGTCGAGAGGTTATGCTGCTTTAACACTTTCATTGTCATATTTCTACTAAAATATGTTTTCTTCATTTCAATTAATTGTGGAAATAATGAAGTATTTTGTAAAGTAACTTTGTCTTATTAAGCTGGTGTTTTGAGACAAAATTACATGAAACCTTCTTTTAATTTAGATCATTTTATAACAGAAAGGTTGCATCATAGAACCAGATGAGATCTCACTAGGCTGGTATCAAAAAAGTTAAATTTTTAAACATCAAGGACCCAGTTTATTTAATTCTGTGTAGAAACTATCATATGATAAAATTTGGTATTTAAAGCGCTAGTAGCGGCATGCAGGTGCATTTCCATAACATGCAGACCGAGGTAGATCCTCTCACATAGAACTTTTATTTATGATTCGAACATGATTATGTAGATTTCAAGACATTACTAACTATACCTGGTTTTCAAAATGCTACACAACCTGTAGGACCTGAGAGTCATCATGCATTTAGCCCTTTGCTATTGGGGTAGAGTTTCGCCAATTAGTTTTTGCTAAATACAAACCGGACTTTCCTTCTTATTTCAAAGATATATTTAATTTTTATGACACCTACATCCATCTAATCCAATAACCTAAACAATCCTGTGGTTAGACCACGATTATTTGAGGCTTTGCAATTTGTAACATGCAGCATAAACTTGGGGGTACCCGATCAACCCCTAATTGAGCCTTTTCAAGTATCTTCCTCTTTATACCTCTTTATACCAAAAGTGTGGTTCTTGAAGGTCTGCATGATTTTGTATGGTAACCATAATATAACATTAATCGTTGAGCAGAATTGTACCATGCATATAGTGGAATGTTTCGACTGTTACGTTCTCTCGTACCTAAAACTTTAAGGAAAGAGACATCGATTATATCGACTTCAGAAGATAGAGGCAAAATGTATCTAGCCGGAATAAGAACATGGTACAAATATAAAGGACAAAAACTAATAGAGCAATGTATTTTGTCTGATACTTTAACTACTATGCTAATCCACTGCTCTTCGTTGAATAAATATTAAATGAGAGTTTTAATCAATTCTGAATTTCACCACCGCTTAGAAATTAAAAATCTGGAAGATAACTTGAAATTCTCATCAAACGTCGTACAAAGAAAAAATATATCAGCTTTTCAAAGCTGACGATACTTTCATGTTCTCCTCGTACATAGATATCAGATTCTAAATATATTGAACTTACTTCTTACAGAAACCATCATTGCAAATCTATAGAATCTGTTAACGATGAAATAGGTATGTATATCTTTGATCTCTTTAAGGCAACATATAGAAAATCAATATAACTCAAGTCATCACAAACTAATTGTACATTAAGGACATTACAATACTCATGATATATTCATTAGTAGAAAGAAAAGAATTGCTTGGGCGACAGACAAATTGCTTTCTGGCATTTAGTTACCTAAATTCTAAGCTCAAATCCCACCGAAATCAAATTTGCTGTTCATATTTATGGCATTCGATAAAATAAGTTATAGTTATGTGATGGTATTGATTATTTTCATCGATGCCGGCTGGATGAAAACGTGAATCGACTCTTGCAAAATGTTAAAGAATCATGCAAAAATGATGTAACTAAATACCGCAAATCATTTCTTTCAACGTTCAACAAAATCTACAGCAACAATCGTATACTTCAATATTTCAATAATTTAAAATGTCGGCGAGGATGCAATAGTAAGCAAATGTATAAATATGGAATTTATTTAATTTTACATTTTTAGAAATATTCCTCTTTAGTTCTCGTTTCCTCTGTGGTCAACAAAGCAATTGTCAATGAAGTAAATGTACCCTCGAAACTATGTGGACTAGTGCTATATGTAGGAACTACATAAATTGCATCAAAAGTTTGAATTTTTAATTCGAATGACTTGAGAAATATAATCGATCACACTGACACTAGTACTCATTTATAATCTTTTTTATTTTTTTTTTTGCCGAACCAACAAAGGTTGTTAAACGGCGAGAAACAGACACACACACACACACACACACACACAGACACACACACACACATACACACACACATACACACACACACACACACACACACACACACACACACACACACACACGAAAAGTATACGTTTGTCTTGTGTGCTCGTGTATGGGCTTGTATTTTGCGCTGCTTGTACTTGTGTCCCCCTTCTATTTTATTTTCATGTTTCTTGCCCTATCCTGTCTTCCGTCGCTAGGATGCGGGTTGCGGGATGTTACTTTATGTTCGTGTTTTCTGTTGAGGCTCGGTCCACTTTCTATTATTTGTCAACTCAGTATTCTGTCTGGATGTTGTGTCAGTTGTATGTGTGGATACAGCCTTAACTTCTATGTAATCTATCGAGACCCTGTGTTATTGTTTGGTATGTTGGCATAGTATCCACGAGCGTTTCTCCTCCGTGAGTTCTCAACAGTGGCTTTCGTCCACTCTGTTATGCTACGGGCTGTCTCATCTATATATGTCATCGTCATCTTTCTGCATCGTGCTTCTGTACGTCATATTCTTTAGAATTCATTCCTAGTTTAGCAGTTTGTCTATTGGCTTGCCCTACACACTACCCAGCTCCTATTAGTACAGTTGTTTTCTTTCAAAAGTCTATGTTCGACTCATCAGGGATTTTATGTCCTTTCTACTACTTTAATTCGTAGATTCAGTTTATTTAACGCTTTTTAAAAATGATACGCTAGTTCGCCTACAGGAGTAGCGTCAACGAACATGACGCTCTGGTATTTTGGCTGTTATACCATGAGCTAGCCTTCTCTGTTTTCCTCTTAATCCTTTTTATATTATTTCATGATTTGCACCCGCATCGCGGGCAGATCCCATTTGCCTCATTATCTATTCTGGTCAGGAATTTTGTAGTGGCTCTTTTGTACTGCCTGATCCTGTCTTTTTCGCTGTATTCAAAGAATTCGGTATATGCATGCGATGGATGAAATGCTATATGCACCTCTCTAAATCCGTTGGTTGGCACTGCAGCAAACGCTTCAAAATACAAAGCCTGCTATCGCGATATTGAATGTTATCTATGATAGCTGAGTTCCAGTCGAACAGGTGTTTGGAAGACATGCGTTTGGCATAGTATGAATGGGGGATTTAGACTGTGACATTCTCAGTTTCCACCCAGTTCAGTGTCTAACACAGGTAGTCCGGTATTGGGGTGCTTAGTAGGTTAGTCTATCGTTTACCTAATACTCCGGTGGATGAGGTTAGCTATTTACTGGATGCTTTCCATGGTGCTAGCTTATAGTTCGGGTTCATGGGTATTCTCTTGTGGGTGTGTTTTACCAGTATCTTGGTATCATAGACCTAGCGAGAGAACATGGTTTGGGCTAGCTCTCTGCTAAGCGTTCCCTCAGTTTTCTACCCTACCATACCATAAACAGGCTAGCCACATCACTTCCACACGGTTTACGACTCGTAATTTCACTCACAGACATTGATAGCTCTGGCGCTATACTAGGAGGCACTTTCCCGAGATGTCACATAGTCGGGCTGAACACCAGATTACTTTACCACACAACCATGCCAGCACTTCTATATAAACTATTTGTAATGTGAGAAAGAATATTATTACTTTTGGATTGCAATCTACTAGAGATATCAGTGTGCGATAGTAAACGCTTTTGAGTCTTTAGGTTCGTGAAACGACAGCAAGTGTTGAATTGTAAACTTGATACTTTGTAATAATGAATAACATAACCTTACAGTCCATCTTCAAATGCTGCCGAAATAAATTTGTCTTTTATTCCTTCTGATCAATAAAATGTTAACAACATTCAGAAAGTTGAATCCAATAAATTGATTTCAAATCACACATAAAATATGAATCATTAGTAGAAATTTATAATTAGCGTTGCTCCTCAACGTTATAAGTTCTAATCATATCGAAACCAAATCTGTCTTTAATCTCTCCCGAATTCATATTATAGGGTCCACTAGTATTTTATGTTAATTTGGCTAACTACATCGCTGTCATTCACTTTAGTAGATTTGAACTAAGTTTGCAAACCGTTAATAACACCGATTCTGTTATGTTTGTAAAGAAGTCATTACATATTGCAAATAATAAGTATCGACCAATTCAAGCGGGGTAAATATAAGTAATGTGAATTAAGTAAATATGTTCAAATGCAAACGAGATGGTACTGCAGATTTGGAAGTTCAAAAAGCCCACAGCCAGTTATGATACTTAGCCGGTCTTTTAGTCCTGATCGAACAGACTATGATCAAAGATGTTCTAACATGACCATCCTTTAATTTTTTGAGACATGTGTATTTTCTTTACTTAATATGATGGCATGAAATTTGTGATTGCAGTTAGTTTCCCTCAAAATCAGCAACATTATATAACAATGAATTAAGCTATGGTAAAATTTGTATATGTTACTGAAAGATTTCTGCCATATCTAGTAATCATTACTATTAATTTTTACTACTAATACGAGGAGGCATATACATTCAACCTTGTACAGTAATCGTACAGATAATTTTTTATGAGAAATATTAGAATTGTTGAATAATACAATTAAAGCACATTCTGATATTTATTAAATCTAAAATTCCGTTTGCCCAAAACTTGTTTGCCGAGTTACAGTGTTAGCACTGTTACTCATCCAAATACTGTCTACTATTTCACTGGTTACACAGATGTCTATCGAAAGGTATTTTGCACTCTTATGTGTCTTCACACATACAAACCAAATGCTGTGTGTACCATTCCAATGCCTACTAAACAGTCTAAGAATTATTCTCATGTCTACATATAAGTGCACCAACATACCTTGTTGGGAACGTGTGCAAATAATTATATTTCTTTACGTCAGGCTAAATGTGTTCTTGTTCTCGAACAAATGCACTATTAGAATGTTTTTGTCACAACTAATTAATCTAGTCGTATATTTCTACCGAAGCTTCTTATACTAATACAATAAATTAGAGAAGGCATTTCGGTAGGGAAAATTTCTTTATATCATAATATTTAAATCATAGGGCTGAGAAATTCTAAACAGGGTAAATGAAAAGGAATGCATGGTGTCAAACTGCTGAAAATGAATACTTCATTTAATATTCTATGAGCCAGCAATATCCTGAGAGTTGGACATTGACTTTGGAAATACTATGGGGTAGAACTGAAGGGCGGTAATATTCCTGTGTCGCATTTTTCATTCCAGGTTTGTGTGAAGAAGTTAAAAATTGAGCAAAAAGCAAAAATACGTATTTCATATCACTTCTATGATGACTAGCGCAAGAATGCATTTAATCTAACACTGCATTCTAACAAGTTTGTAAAGCTATTAGATACGAGTGTCGTACACATGTACATTCCGGTGGAATGAGACAGTTATAGCTAAGTGCGTTGAACAGTGAAATGTTATTAAATGATAACGTCACTTCACCATTGGCTTCTTGCACCAAGGATAGAAAAAAAATTGTTAGTCCCACCATATTTTACTTGCTTAATTACTACCTAAATACCAAACACACGATTGATAGCTCAATAATGTACCAAAGTCTGAAAATCTGTAACGAGTCCATCTGTACTCTAACAAATGTGATCTGGTCGATAATATTCATGAAGGAACCTATTCCATAGTAATTCAGTTAATCGTGCAAATGTTGATTAACTCTTGTCTGTATCTATGGCAACGGTATTAATCCACATACTGCAGCTCTTTCACTCCCCTCCAATGAATTTATTTAATAAATTAATTCACACTTGCCTTTGAGTGTTCAATTTAGCAGACATAAATTAACGATTAAAGAATGATCTTATGTCTTCAATTTGTTAATTAAATGTTTGCTCTCATCTTGAGCATTTACAAATTCCCACTCGGAAGCTGTCTGCTTCTATGGTCATATTTAAACAAACGCATTGTTGAACGAAGCCTTTTTGCGCATGAACTTCTAACATCACTGCATTGTTTTTTTGTTTTTTGTTTTTACTTCTTTCCTTTTACTTTTAATACAACTTAGTATTTTCTATGTTGCGGCAATTAAAAGTCAGATGTCTTTTGTTTGATTTTTTTCTGATTGAATTTCTTTGTTCTTCCTTGACGCAAGTTAAATTCAATTTTTCATATTACTTTTACTTTTCATTATAATAAATCAAGCATTTTGCGAAAACAACGGCTGTTCTTGTTCCAAAAAGTAAACAGGATAATCAATAAACTCACAAATTTTGTCGATCGGAAAAAGCATTGAAAAAGATGAAAAAAAAAAAAAAATGACTCAGGGCGGAAAGTATTTAATGTCTATCAAAACAGTTTCAAGGATTTATTTTACTTTACGCATTTTTTCACTTTATTTATTTCATTTTCATTCATTTATTATTAGTGTTTATATTTGCGTTCAAAATTTTGTATTTTGCCTTCGACTTTGTAAAATACTCCGTTTATCCTTATGCTTTTTATAAGAAGTTTAATATAATCTGTGATTCTTTCTTTACATCAGGAATTTTGTCATCGTTTTACATCTACAAAACTCAAGTATTTTGTTTTCAGAAACATTTTATTAAACATTTATTCTGCCGCCTTCATTTGGCAAAGCAGAATAAATGGTTTTCCTGTGGGTGGTGATTACAATAATGCTGCACGATGTTTTCAATTAGAAAGTTTATGCATCCACAACAGTAAATCGTCAAGCAATCGATGTGCCTGGACTCAATAGATTGATGTTACGTGTACACGTAAGTACACACACACACACACATACACATACATATACACACATACACATACAAACGCAAACACACATATGCATATACATACATATATATATATATATATATATATATATATATATATATATATATATATATATATATATATATATGACTCACATACACACACACATACATATACGTTTGCATGTATGTAAATAAACTTGTTTGTGGGAGGAAAGAGGTTGTATTGGTGTGATTGCATTATGTTATTAGTGCTCATAATTTAGGTTTATCGTGCCTTTTGCTGTCCCAATTGTATTTTTTTTATTCGGTATTTTCATTGTGCTACAGAGCACTGTTCTGGATTTGCTTCATTGCGGTGTTTGCCGTATGCAAACCCTATCATTGCTATCTTTGGCGTTTTGTCATTTATTTGTTTGTGTCCTTTTTCAACATTCTAAAGGCACCTATTATTATAAATAATGTTTCTGTTTTCATTCCCAACATCCTGTTGAACTCTATTCTCAATTCTACTTTCTCATAGTTTCTGTATTTATTTCTAAGATATACGACTATTTGTGGAGATTTATATGTCGATCTCAAGACACTTTCAACGTTCACCACAATATTCTTTCGATTTGCATAAGCAAATAGTGTGTTACAGTGTTATTTTCTAATCACACTCTAAAAACAATCCTTTAAATATGTAAATTGGTATATCAAATAACGTTACATACCCCCCCCCCCTCTATATATAGTGGCTATTTAAGCAAGGAGTTCTTGGATAATTAATGGGTTAGATGAGTGCTGATGAAGGAGTAAAAACACACGAAATATGACTTGTATGGTCATTACCTATTTTTTCATCCTCGACCTCATTGTTTGCTTACATCTGGTGTCTCGGATATGAAACGTCGTAACAAGATCAGGGCTGGCTAAAATGTCTATGGAAAATCTGTAGCGATGACCTTTATCACTTCCATCATGTGTGTGTGTGTGTGTGTGTGTGTGTGTGTGTGTGTGTGTGTGTGTGTGTGTGTGTGTGTGTGTGTGTGTGTGTGTGTTATACTGTTTTTTACTGCCTATAATTCACAATGCCATCACACTCAGCACTGTACAAAAGCTCCAAACCTGACATGCTTGTGTGCGTCTGTGTATGTATGTACGTATGTGTGCATGTATGTATGCATGTATGTGTGTAACACTGTATGCAGGTACGTACATAAGCTTGTTTCTGTATGTATGTATGTATGTACGTATGTATGTATGTATGTATGCATGTACGTACATAAGCTTGTTTCCGTTTCTGTCATTCAAGAATGTAATAGAATATGCTAACACATCTAGTAATGATATCAGAACAAGGAGCACGTGATTGTATAACAATCTTCTTAACCACTCTGCGATGTCTGTACTGTAACTTTTATCCATCATCAGCTTCATTATATGCTTTGGGTTGTTTCTGGTTATCCTGTTGATGCATTGTAAAAAGCCTTCAATCTGTTTCGAGTTTTGCTTTCTCCAACAGCCCGAGTTTTTCGTCATCGTAAAGTTCTTTTTGTTACATATCGGCAATCATCTGACCAGGATTTTCTCTATTCCCACATATAGCTTTCTTTTTCTTTTATTTTACAGTTTATGTAGGTATTTTCTTTACATAAGCTTCTGTTGTTTATTGCTGGCGTTTAGATGACAGAAAATATCTGTTGTTTTCTACGCAATATAACTTTTTGAATTAGATTGCCCTTATATGGATAATTGTTTTAACCTACTTTCTCTGGTTATAGGAAGCACATATTTCCTATTTTGTCCAACTTTGTACTACATGATTTTTGAAAGATTTCTAATGCATTAATCTTAACGAGATCATTTTGTTTTCGGTTTCTTGTTTCTTCTATCTATATGTGTTACGTCCAACCACCGAACGTGTTAAAATATTATCATATTGTATACACATAATTTCTGTTTAATTATTTTCTAATGTGTCCCCGTAGCCTTTTCTTTGATATATATTTCACAGTGTGTGATTTATTAATTCGTAAATGTTTTTAAATTTGTATCTCAATTTCTTTATTCAATATTAGACTGTATTAATTTTACCCTTTTCAAAGTTATCTAAGTGCAGTTTTCTGAGCAGAATGTCCTAGCATTTCTTCACGTAAATATATGTAAAGCGAAATGAAAGTATTTGTTATTTCTTTACTACCCACAAGGGGCTAAACACAGAGGGTACAAACAAGGACAGACAAACGGATTAAGCCGATTATATTGACCCCAGTGCGTAACTGGTACTTATTTAATCGAACCCCGAAAGGATGAAAGTCGACCTCAGCAGAATTTGAACTCAGAACATAGCGGCAGACGAAATACCGCTAAGTATTTCGCCCGGCGCGCTAACGTTTCTGCCAGCTCGCCACCTTGCTTGTAAAGCCAAATGAAAGTATTTCTATTTATTTGGTATTTGTAGAGTAAAATCTAAAGCTATCCAAATAGAGTAGTTGATTGTTTAACTCAGACGCTATATCTGTCCAACTACAGTCTATTATAAGAACTTAGTTACATCAAACAACAACGAATGAGAAAGGAAGTCATCTACGAATAGTCTTTTGATAATTGGGATGCGATTCAATTTGATAGTTACAGTTTTACATTGCATCAACTGAATTGTTTATCAATTATTCATGGCATACTTGATATGTTTGCGTCTTACCACAATTTTATGGCGGTATCGAAGAATTTGGCCTCTCGAAGTAATTGGAGAATTAAATTGATTGCTTAACTCAGAAGCTATGTCTGTCCAACTTTCAGGCACACACAAAATTATCAAAAGCAAAATGCAACCTAAATCATTGAAAAAAATATTAACCAGCACTAGACTAGATCCATTAACAACGGAACCAAAAGTGAAAAAAATGTGGTCGACCTATCTGTGGTACAAGCCTCCACCCTTTGGAGGGTTCAGAGTTCCACTTTAAACAAGGTGAAATATTTAAGATTAAATCAAATTTCACCTGTGCCTCGGAAGATATATATGTATATATATATATATATATATATATATATATATATATATATATATATATATATATATATATATATATATATAAATTGTATGCTGGGTGTCCTATAATGTTTTGGGAAACACCTCCAAAACTTCCCTGAAGAAAATGTAAAGACCAAATTGTTGAGCCGTTTATCTATGACTGCTATCGTCAAAGTATACACGTATTCATATGTTAGCCATATAGACAAAAGAAATGTTGCAGTAAGCATGCCTTTAAGACGTGTCAGGTTGTAAAAAATTTTCAAAATGTAAAAAAAAAAATAAGAATAAAAAATTGCAATTTACTATTTCACCCCAGGTTAAAACTGTTCTACAACTATGATAAAAGTTATGCCAGCTGTGACTACAACTTTTTATATACTGTGTCTTGGAATACGCTATTATCTAGTTGAGTTTTTTAAATAGTTAAATATAAATTTAAAGGATTTGTGCTTTCAGCAAATTGAATTCTATCCCATAGCGGCCCCATGTTAACTCGAAAATCAAAAGCTATTGAGAGATGATAATGTATCTACATCGATTCAACATCTGCAAAACCATTACCAATAGCTAAATTCAGCTGTCTCGGTAAATTTAATTGTGCTTATATTTATTTTCAACTAGAGATGACAGACAAAGCTATTTGATTTTGAAATGTAATTAATTCCTTGATACATATATGTGTGTGTGTGTGTGTGTGTGCGTACATATATATATATATATTTATATATATGTGTGTGTGTGTGTGTGTGTGTGTGTGTGTGTGTGTGTGTGTGTGTGTGTGTGTGTGTGTGTGTATGTATGTATAGTATTGCTTAAATATGAACTCATTATAATTCAGCATAATTACTACAATTTCATGACGGTATAACAATAGGTTACAGCGAGACATGACACTTCTCGTTCGATACGTTCTCATTTATACTGTCAGTGTAGAGAAACATTATACCTTCCTGAATATTAATGAGGTAAAAGAGGAGTAAATAGATATTTCATTTCACAGATGTTGCGTTTCCAATTAAGAAAATATTGCCACTGGGAAGATGATTAAGTTGATGATAAAGAGGAAATAGACGGGTAAAAGAGGCTTTTTCTGACTGAATCTGGAGGAAGGGGCAGTTCCTATAGCCTTCATCAGCCCTATGAATCCGCGGCGATTCATGTCATTAATGTTCTTGAATCATTGCAAACGAGCGACTTCTTAAATGGCCATAATATTCAGGGAAAGAATGATAAAGTGTAATGATTAATACATGATCTAAGGTGTAATATACAACAAGGGTGGTGCGAAGATGTGACATGGGTTCAGCAACGTTCGAAAAGCAGAGACTATTAAATTATAATCATAAAGAGTTGAGAGGTAATAGTGCGCTTGCGGCTGGATTATGTCTGTGAGGGAGTTTATACCAGTTAGTAGGGGGGACTCTTTCTAGATGCGCTCAAATATGTCACTATGTGCAGCAGCGACGCCATTCCATGTGTTAGAGCAAAGCTTCATACTGGTCCTCGGCAAGCTTTGTATAGTGTCAATAATTGTTGGAAAATGAAGTAACATCAGGCTCTGAAACGAGAGTTAGTTATTGGGATGAAATATTAACTATGTTAAGGCTGATCTTTTTATTTTCCATATGAGATGTTGTATGTGATAGTGAGACCTTATATTTGAACTGTTTTTGTAGTCTCTTGCGGTGTACACCGCATAGGCCCGTAAATTTAGACATGAGGGGTGTCTGTGTTTATTTACTATTGAACGGCCAGGATTAGCATATCCTCATTGAATGATGCCTTCAACGTCTCGGTTTATGTAGTTGGTGTGAGTTTGTTAAGGTTTTGAGTGCACAATACATGGATTGAATTCAACCATAAATCCTACTATATAAGTTTTTAGTCGTTCAGAACAGGATTAATAACATCATTACTTTATATATATATATAAGGGTGGCGAATTATGTAGGTTGCGGTATCTAAAACTGTGTTAAACTAAAATATGTGCCATGATCGTAGATCTATCAAATCGAGAACTTCAGATTTGTTCAAGAGTGATATTAGCTTTACAAATAAATTACATCGCAATTATCTCTAAAAATCGTTTCAATTCTCCAATCACCGATATTGTTTTAATCAAATAAATCGGATTCTTTCAGAGACTTCGGGAATCAATAACGTTTTTGTCGGCATGGTGAAGTGTACAAATCTACAGAGCTACCAAATAAAATGACTAAGAATTTGCAATATATTTTATAAATTTTATTTTAAAATAGTATAATACCCAAACAAATTGATCCTATACACAATAAGATTGAATAAATTCTACTTTCGCTAAAAAGAGAATGATTTAAGACTCTAAACATTTCATGAAGCTCCTACAATAAATTGACATTAAAATCAATAGTTTTTTGTCTACTTTGGGGGGAGGGAAACCTTGTAAGTTTGTTATTTAGTAAGGGAAAGTGCAAGGTATATAAAATCGGAAATAGATTTAGTTTTCTCCCTGAGAGTTGTAATACGTCATTTACAAGACAGAACTCCAGAATTAACAGCCATTGGCCTCTTCAAACTTGTTCGAAACACTATCAGAAGTACAGGCAACATTTTCTGATACGCACAAGGATACTAAAAATGTATAAGCACACTTAACCGCATATGGAAATACATAAACATGTATATTTACAAAGACACCCTACACGTATGAGCTGCATAAATAAGCATGCATCAGACATATATAATATGTGTAAGTCTTTGTGAATGTTTTGATATAAAAGAATATAACTTATCAGATGGAAATTTTAAGAGAAGATGCACAAAATCTATATTTTAGATCTTCAACAAATGTCATACAACATATAACAACATCAGCAATACTACCGGTGGCGAAAGCAGTCATAACTGTAGAAGCAGCATTGACTTAACTAGCAGCCCAATGTGATGATACGTTAGCTAGCACATGATTAACCTTTATTTATTCAAGACAGAACTGATTAATCAAAGCGAATAACATAAACTAGTTATCAAATCTGAAGCAGCGTTAGATGAATTAATAACTATAACAGTACATGATGATGATCAAAAAATATGTGAAACACACACACACACACACACACACACACACACACACACACATGCACACAAACACACACACACATAGACACACACACACACACACACACACACACACGCACACACACACACACACATACACACATGTATATATCAAAGTAACGTCGCTTAGTTTTAAATATTAACACCCTCTGATGTTTAAAATAAATGTAATGATCATCTGTTTAAACTTGTATAGAGACATATGTGTGTATGTATATATATATGCATACATAGATATAGATGTATGCTATATAGATATGATTTATATGTATGACTATATATTCTTTATATATAGGGTGCATGTTATATATGTGTGTGTGTGTGTGTGTGTGTGTGTGTGTGTGTGTGTGTGTGTGCGTGCGTGTACTTCTTTATCACGTATTCAAATTCTCCAGAAGTACACACAAAGACGCTTAGTCATTAAAAAATACAACACACACAAACACACTCACACTGAAACACATAGAGTACTATATATATTGCAAGTAAGATGTTCTACCAGTACTTATTTTATAGGTAGCGATAGAATAAATTTATCTAAGGAACAAGGATGAAAATCAATTTCATCAAACCAATATTCTGCAAAGTTTTCTTGGGAACTGTGCTTTACTTCTCAAAATATGTGTAATTAGAAGACTAAAGCGTAACTAATAAGAAATCACATTTTTCGCTTCACTAAGATATATATGCTACTGTGTTAATATGAATAAAATCATCCAGTTGGGTGTATACTTTATAATGTGCACTCACTTAGAGATAGACTACATATTATAATGCCAACAATACTTCGAAGTAACTACACAATGCATCTAGCATTAAATAAAATCACTATTGCAGAATTATCATACTGACATATATCTCCACGATTAGACACATGCATATTTCCATACATTTACGTACATTTATTAGGATGATGCTAACATTGATATGAAATATCACCAGTTTCTGTCTGTTGTTTATAAGATTATGTTTTTCCAGACCAAGTGTATAAGATAACTCCAAGATACCTAAAAAAAAAAAAACGCGACAGTGAAGATCTGAAACAACAAGTTGTAACCAAAAAAAAAAGATAAAATAAAAATATCGATTATATCTAGTTTCTATAGAAAATATTGCACATGTGATCAGCAGCTGATCACGAGTGCAATATTAGTGCACTACTGTCTAATGCGACGCTATGTTTTTGCTTAAGAATTATACAATGAAATTATTTAAAAGGCTTAATATAAATATAAAAAAAATACACAGTTGATCAAACCATAGACATATACCAAGGGTTGGGATATTTGTCAAACATTCACATCAAACCATTCAGCAAATGAAATAGTAACATGTTTTAGACTTTTGGTAAGGAGGAAAAATGAGACGAATGTGAAGGTTTGAGGCTCAACATTCTTGCAGATATAAAAAAAAATTCCTTGACAATCACAGAAGAGGAGAATGTTTACGAATAACTATTTTCGAACATCTAGCTACTATACCTGCATTATAAATTGGCATTTGTGGTAATAACTATTTGTGCTGTTAGACGAGTTCTTACATGATAAAGTGGCACTAGTTTGGTGTTTAAGGCGAAGAAAGTGACCTTTACACACGCTCTACAAAGAGATTTCAAGTGGAAAATTTAACATTTAGAATCTCTAAGGTTGTAAATGTTCTTTTTGCTGTCCATATACCAGCGATTAATCTTGATATTCCATTAATTAGAAAGTGCCTTCACTTAATTAAAAAGGAAATACAATATATAAGCGTGCATAACAATATACGAGCATATATGTACGAGCATAACAATATATATATATATATATATATATATATATATATATATATATATATATATATATATATATATATATATATATGAGAAAGTTGGATGTATAAGAGATAAAAAAAGAGTGAAAAAACTAAAGAGGGCTTGTGTTATATGGTTAAAGTATATATTTAAATCGTTATGTTAGACAAATGTTAGAAAATTTGGAGTATAGTAAGATTGTTTTTGGATAAATAACCGGTTTCGTATTTTCCTTTCAAATTTCTCAAATTTCTCTACTTGTATCGTATCATGTCTTCGCTATGGTGTAAAATATGGAGTTCTAGATAGGGGAATGTAATCAGGGATTTTTTCTGGTATACAGAAGATAATCAAAAATGTTGGGGATGACTAGGTTTGATTAATTTAACATGATTTGGTTTAGAATGAATAGAATGTTACAAGTGGTTAGGTTTTGCTTCATATGTTTTTCAATGAGGTGAGTTTCCTTATTTAAAAATTTAAGAAATGGTTAAGTTTTGGCTTACATTTTTTCAATGAAGAAGGTTTCCTTATTTGATCTAATTTGTGTTGATGTTCCAATGGCACATTGATAGAATAGAAAGATTACAAATTGTGGTAGCATTTGTTTTGCACATTTCTCACTATGTTCACTAAAGGGTATCATTATGTATTCTGCGAATGCAATCTACTGTCGATGCAGAGTGCATCTGCGTCTGAGCGATAATCCCGTGGACCCTACGTAGGTTTTCTGAAGCACAAGTAGAGTCAGATTTGATTTTGAATTTTTGTCCCTATTTGAAAAGGAATTCCGATCCTTCTAGAATGTTTGGGCATGTTGCGCGATTGGGTCGACCACATTTGTTCACTTTTGCATCTGTTCTTTTGGAAAATAAGTTTGCCTTTATGAGGATCTTTTTTAGTGATTTCGGTTGTTTGTAGCTTTTAATAATTTTATGTGTGTGTAAAATTTCTTTTAATGTGGAGTCCTTATCTAGCATTGGTAAATGTCCTTATGTAGCATTGGTAAATATGCCACATTCGACCTAGTACATAGCGCTTCATCAGAGTGAATACAAATGTTTAAAAACAATAAATGAAATGAGATGGTGTAGAAAGGCATAAGCGGCCTCGTGCCACTTATGACATAGTCTTCTCCCCCGCACCTTTTTATTTACAGTTTCATTTTTCTTTATTTACGTCTACCCCTGTAACGGTCTTAAATTGCCCTTGTTTTAAATATAACTGATCAGTTGTAGAAATGGCGGAACTTTGGTCAATTCCATTACGGACAATAGGTGTTTGGTCTCTAGAATATTTCAGTAAGTATATCATTTAAAAAATCTCTACGGGTTTGTTTTTAAATAAATATTAATTAGATCGATTTACGGAATCATAACTTCTGTTCATTTTCTAAACATATTGGTGATACCTGTTTTACTTTAGCACCAGTTTTATCATGCTACTATGTATACACAAACAATGAATTATTTCTCCAGCTCATTTGCTAGCTCACTCTTTTGCCTATCGACTTCAAGCTTCACACTACAAAATGGTATAATTCTAATATATTGAGCTTTCTTGCCTCATCACGAGGCCCTGTTCATTCCTCTTCCCCCTTCCCTTCATTTATTTTATTTTGTGTATTTGTATTCATTCTGATGAAACTCCATGTACTAGATGAATTTTGCTATAAAGATGGCGAATATTATTTTCGGAAATTTCTTTGTCAACACCGAATGACATCGGCAGCTGAAACGACCGTAAGAAAAGTTATGTTATGTTTTGTATTAAAATAGAAACAACCGATGTTGGTAAATCTGTTTGATTGTTCAGCGAACGTTTTCACCATTTTCTACGTATTTAAATTATATATATATATATATATATATATATATATATATATATAACTACACATCTTCTGTTGCATGTATATATTTTATTAATTTGCCTGTACGGCTGATAATTTCGCTTGCCACTCGTGATGATAATTTGATAATACTATTCCTTCTTATATATATATATAATTATAACTGTATATATATATATGAGTGTGTGTGTATGTGTGCATGCGTGTGTATGCGTGTGCTCTTATGTGTGTGCTTGTACAAGCATAAATATATATGTCTTTGTAAGAATAGTGGATTACGAACCACATAATGTTATAAATAATAGCATGTAAACATTGGATTCAGAAGCACTTTGCTTTTGGATTGTAAAAATCGAAGACTGCCCATGCGAATCGAACTCACACATCCTGTAGACATGACCACAGAGAAAACCAGTCTTTGTCTATCTATTTTCAAAATTCTAGTCATACCAGCGAGAATTGTATGCATTTAACGTCTTAAGAATTTATGAATTTTCGAGAGAGTGTGAAATAATTCTCTCTTGGAACAGTTGACCTCGACGTACATAGAGCTAAAAATATGATGCAGTTCTGTTGAGAACCAATGTTAATATCTATTGTTGCTTAAAACATTTAATTCTACACTCTACTGACTTTGCCCCCGGTAAGCTTTAGGATTCATACTTCCATAGCATTTTAAAGACAACGCTACGTCGCTGCCAAAGTTCAAGCTTGTGTTTTATCTATATATAAAATTATAATAATAGCCTAATAGCAAATATTTGCTATATTTTATTCATTATATATTTTTACACTTGACCTTTGTCGAATACCTCAGAATGCTGTTTATGCTAAACATATTTAAGCAATAAAAACATATCAACATATCGCTTGCTTTTGTATTTTGTTTTTTGTTGTTGTTTCTCTGCTCAAATAATATGAAAAGAATAAGCATTAATTAGTGGAAACCAAAATCAGAAGCAACTACTGTTTATGAAGCCGTCGGCCATTGTCAAATGTGAAACATTTTAAGAGGTTAAAAAGTGAAATACACCATTTGCATAATATTATTCATCAGAAATACATTCCTACCAGGAAATCGTCATTATTTCTTATACAAATCAAGCGTAGCTTTGAGTGGGTGATATTTATTTGTTCATTGGCTATAGGGGGAAATAACTTAAGTAACTTTGATGTTTAAGAAGATAATAGATATTGCCTGTTAATGTCCTCTTCTATGTAAATGAGATTAGAATTATGTACAACGTAAAATAAACACACGCGCACATAGTTGCATATATATGTTCGTGTATGCATATGCGCACATCCTTGAAACATGTCTTCGTTCTATAACAAATCAGATGTAAACACACACACATACACACACACACACACATATATATATATATATATATATATATATATATATATATATATATATATATATATATATATATATATATATATATATATACAAATATATATATGTATCCATATATAAGTGTATATTTGTGTGTATAGTATATATATATATATATATATGTATATATATATATATATATATATATATATATATATATATATATATATATATATATGCGTGTGTGTGTGTGTCTGTGTGCATATGCATGAACATATACATATAAATAAGTATGTGTGTGCAATATATATGTAACTATATATATAAATATATATACGTAAGTTGGTGTATACATATATATTTGTATGTGTGTCTATACATATAATATATATATATATATATATATATATATATATATGTGTGTGTGTGTGTGTGTGTGTGTGTATCTGTGTATGCCCGCGTGTGTGTGTCTTGTATGAAGCAGATACAGGCATTGTGACACTTAGAGATATCTGCGTATAGTTTCCATGCTTCCAACTGTGTGCTCAAGCAGATTTTCAATATATTCAATTTCAATACTGAAAGACCTATTTCGAGTCTTTTTATTTATTCGAATATATTTTCTGTTTTACAGGCATCATAGCCATCATTATCACCATAATCTTCTTCTCTTCTCCCTCCTCTTCCTTCTCCACCTTCTTTTCCTTTTTTTCCACCCCTTCTCCTCTCATCTTATTCTTATTCCTTTTTACTCTTAGCTTCTTCAACAGCACTAGTTTCGCAACCATCAGTATCACAGACGTAACTACTCTGCTGTTATATTTAATAATATTAGTATTAGTAGTATTAATATTATAACTATTGTTTGCTGTTGCTGTTTCTATTGTTGTTATTGACCTTGCTATTTCTTTACAGGGTGACGTGGATAAGGTTTTTAAATATAAATATACATATAGTTGTGATGTTCATGTCTTCTCTATGGATATTATGCATTGAAATTTTCTAATATGAAAGTAGACGTTAGCAACTTGTCTGAATTCATCCAAGGTCTCTGCTCCTACACTTAATATGTTCACCCAAATAAGCATACTAAAAAAAATATCATACACTAAAACGAGCGCGTGTGTGTTTAGCTAAATATGGTCGATGGAGTATACATAGGTGATGTTTCTCGTATAAATATAAGCATAGAAAGATAAGTATACGTATTTTTACATATTTGCACCTAAACATGTTGTATAAAACAAGTTATGGCTATAATATTGCTTTGTATTTCACGCGTATAGCCGTTGATGTAATGTGCGACATGCTTCTGCTCACGATCATCTACATATTTCTATAAATTTATTTCACATTGCCCCCATTACTATCTAGTTTCTGAAAATTAACGTCATATCGCCAGGAAAGTGTAGCATGCGATATACCAACTACGTGTTCACTGGAGCTGAGGGCGTTGCGCACACTATTTTTTCTCACATAAATAAATATACGCGTTTGATTATGTTGTACGTGAGCGTGTGTATATATATATATATATATATATATATATATATATATATATATATATATATATATATATATATATATATGTATGTATGTATGTATGTATGTATGTATGTATGTACGTATGTATGTTTCTGAGTGTATACAATTGTGTGTATTACGAAGATTATATATTCGTAAACAACATTTTGGATAGTTGTTCGAGACTTTATTTACACGAGCATCCACGTTCTCCGAGAGCGACATGAAAGCCACGAAATATAATCTATTTATTTCACGTGTTTGATAGAAATAACCAATAATCAAAAGAGTTTATGAGTTGGTAAACTGAACTAGAGACTCATTTAAGACAACAACTTTTGGTATATCTTTATTATTTATTTATATATTGTATTATTTTGCTTGACATCCAGAACGACATCAAGCAATGTGCAACTTCATGAAAGGAGTCGTTATACACCATCGTTGCAGCAAAAGATGAGAATAGAATTGTATTTGAATCTATAGGATCAAAGCAATATATGTTGTAAAATCGAATTCTTTGAAAACTGGAAACGAAAAGAAGAAAATAGCGTATATATATTACTTTATGGATACTTTGAAATCATGAGATTGTCAATTGATGTTGCTTAGAAATAGTGAACGGTCCCTGAATTGAACAAACATCTAGTGTATCTTACATATATTTGCTAATGTTCTTTTCTATGTCATCATGAAAGGGAAATATTTGTCAAAATCGATCATCATTTTTCTGCTGGAGAACTGTACATTCATATGTACCTCAGTTTTTCTCTTCATTTAATTTGCAATGCCTTCATATATAAATTTTTTATATAATTCAAGCTCCTTTGAGTGATAATACACTTTAATCCTCTCCCGAATAATTGCTTTGATAGACAGTTCATTCTTTCCAATACGTAGTGTTCTTTTTTTCTTCAATCACATTACTAATTGCCTGTTTTTGATGAATATGCTCCTTTTGAAGTAAAAAAGAAAAAAAAAACAACGATCATATATGTGCTTTCAGAGTGCTCGAATATGGTTTCAATTTGTCGACGCGTTCATTCTTTCCAAATGATGATAGTTTCAAACACCCGATTTCAACTAATTCCCTCAACCTTCCTAATATTCATAAGAAAAATGATTATCAACGAAAATATGATGCTTGCCTCACCCCTATTAACAAGTTTTACATTAGGTCGAAGCGCCTTAAAGATGGTGGATGACTCATATACACATACTAAAGAGAAATATTTATGTATCAATACAACATCGGGAGAATATTCAACAATTTACATAACATAGTTCTTTAGTCTTTCGAAATATTTTACCATTCTGATTCTTTATGTATATATATATGTGTATACATACACAGCGATGTTTCCTCCTCTAGTATCAAAATATACTTAATGTATTTATTTTTGTAGTTAAGAAGCAATTTATATAACCAAAGAACCCAACTGTGAAGTGAAGGGGTCATCTAGAACTGTAATCGATGAAATAGCAAAATATATTTTAATGGAATTAGATGCAAGGTAAAATATTAAAAAAGAAATATTCATAATAAAAGAAACTCAATTTTAGCGTGATCTAAAGAATTTTATGTTTACACATACACACACACACATATGTATATGAAAAAGTAAAATGTAAAATGGAAAGTTTCAAGCTGTTGCAAATTATACTAAATACCAATTTCCAATAAAGACGGAAGAACTATAACGTTGGCAACTTTATAAAGTATGTTAACGAACCCTGTGATGAACTGTAATTGTTTGCAAGTTTTTAGAGAAATACATTATTTAGAACTCAGTAAGATTACTAATAGGCAAATTGAGAAGAAAAATCAATTTTAGTTGCTTTGTTTGATTTTCTTTAATGTATTTATTATATTTTGCTCTTAGCATTCATCATTCTTTCTTGACTGATATGATGTTAAATTGTAGCACACATAATAGAAAATATTTCAGACAGAAACATAGCTGAACGTTTAGTTAAATTACCTGTATGAGACCGATACTAACCTCTTCCTGGCGGGGGATGGCTGTATGTTGGTATGTATGTATGTATTGATTAATTCATGATTTTATTTTCTAAGACAAGGCCACTGTCAATTAACATCATGTATAATGCTGAAATACAATGTATTATGTGTTTGGAGATGAGAACAATTTAACATAGGAAAAATTCCTAATGAACCTTTTAAGGACCCCACAATATTATATTCGTGAAAATATTTGGTTTAAGCTCCAACTAGAAATGTACATCTTAAAATCATCTCGCGTGTCTCCATATCAGCGATTATAAAGTTTAAGTAGTAAGATTATGATAAGTATGCATATACATACATACATACATGTATATATATATATATATATATATATATATATATATATATATATATATATATATATATATATATGTATATGTGTGTGTATGTGTGTGTGTGTGTGTTTGTGTGTGTGTGTGTATGTATGTGTGTGTGCATGTGTGTATATACATATATATATATGTGTGTATGTGTGTGTTTGCAAAATGTTGAAGAGGAACACACGAGTAGATATATAGAGAGAAAAAAGTCAAGGTAGAAAATGCTAAAATACTTTTATAAAAAAATATTTCAGAAACGGTTTCGATCCTTGAGATCTTTTCAACTGTAAATATGGCTAACAAATTTTGGAAAAATTTAATTTTGGCAAATTTAAATGAAGTCTTTTTAAAAATATATTTGCATAATATTCAAATACCAGGGGCATTTTCCTTGTTTCTGTCTGTCTCTGTTTCTCTTGTTAACTCTTGTGGGTTCGAGGGAAGAAGAAGAAGAAGAAGAAGAAGAAGAAGAAGAAGAAGAAGAAGAAGAAGAAGGAGGAGGAGGAGGAGGAGGAGGAGAAGAAGAAGAAGAAGAAGAAGAAGAAGAAGAAGAAGAAGAAGAAGAAGAAGAAGAAGAAGAAGAAGAAGAAGAAGAAGAAGAAGAAGCGGGATTGCTATGATAGTAGTCTCCCCAAAGAAGCAATGTACAGAGCGTTGACTCGGATTGCGCCATACATGCTGTAAAGTTTGTCTATCAGCTGAAGGCTTGAAACAACACATGAAAACGCATGATAACCAACAGGAGATTCATGTTGTTAGGAGCAGTCAGGTAGGTAACAATTCTACCAAAGATTTTACGTCACTTACCGGCTTGAAAATCTTCATCTGTGCCGCACACATGAGACCGATTCTCAAATGCTTCCGGCGATGTTATAATCGAGAGCAAGGAGGTGGCTATCATGTATATATGTAAAAACTACAAATATGAATTCTAAATATTTTTGGGTTGCCGACATTTCACGTCACCTCACTTAACTACACTGCCTGGCACCTCAGATACTTTCAGTGGAGTGCAATGTTGCAAGCATTCGAGCCATGTTTCCGGTTAGAGGGTACTTCTCTTTGTTTCCCTCCTCCCAAAGCTTTATAACCGGACTTGGATTTCGTAGACGACTTGGCATCACTAAGCTCCCACAGGGATACGCTGCAGGTCATGATAAATAACTTTTAGAGGCTGCGGGGGGTGGGGGTGGGGGGTGAGCAAGGCTGTGGGTTAACGGGAAAAAGTCTATAATCGTGTGAAGTGGTGGAGCCCAAGCACAACCTGCCAATCACGGACGAGACGAAATTCGAGAACGCCGGTAGTTTGCATTTCCGGGAAGCTGTAATTCCATCGAGAATGATGCAGTCAAGTTAAAGTCGAGACTAGGATAGGGAAAGTAATATCGGTATTCTAATGCATTCGTCCAATATCGAGATCGAAGATCATCAGAATAGAGTGACAGCTATCGTTGTTTTTTATTATACCAACGCATGTGAAATCTGGAAGAAGACAACTATAGCCTCTCAATTGCTGGATGGATTCTTTCAATACTACTTACGTTTAATCCTGGACATCTCTTACCAGTACATAGTGAGAAACGGAAACGAACAGGGGGTGAGAAGAGCTGGTATGGAAAATTAGCAAGATATGGTGACTAAGCGGTGGATATGGTTTACTAGTCATGTATTTCGATTACCGCAGAAGAGACATCCTTCTTTGTAATGGTGTAGACGGTGGAATGAGAAGGACCGAGAAAATGATCAAGGAAGACGTAGCCGGGATGACATGATAGCGATGGGAGTTATTTCGAATGAAACCAGGGGGAAGGTGAGCAATCGGGATATTTGGAAAAGGTTCGTTTCCCGCTTTTCTGACAGTACCTGAGGATCTAAGAGCTAAGAGGTAAGAGCTAAGAGATGAATTGCTGTGCAGTGGAAAAACTGCATAGGATCGGTGTTACAGTAGCCCCAGTAGTGACTTGTTCCTTGTCATCAGAACTAAACTTCGCCTGTAATTTGTGTAACTCTTGATGGATCAATTCATGAGCTGCGTAGGACAATTGATTTTAACAGTGGGACGTTTATAAGATACACCGTTGTTTATTTATAAGCATATAAGAAACTTTAGATGTTTGACATTAGTACAACTAATTACGCTTTGATGTATTTTGATATTAATTTGATATAGATTAATAATATGTCAGTATCATTAATCTGTGCTCACTTGATCACTAACATAACATTTTAATTAAAGCGTATGATAATACTGGATATGATGTTTTTCGATTCATACTTAGAATTCTTGAACAACATATTAAAACTTTAGTATTTAAGAGGAACGTCACCAAGTTTAAATCAACGTAATAAATTCTGTGTGATGTATTTGATTTATACTTGTATTGAAGCAGAACTGCAATATGATTCAACAAAATTTTCTGAGGGAGAAACATTAATCAATCAGAATATTTTTGATCGCTTTTAATTTGCGGGTACGTATCACATTTCTGTTAAAGCACGTGCTTAAACAAAGGACGTGTTGGAATGTGTTATACAAAGCAATTAGTTATGACTTGATAGTGCTTTCTGATTTAGTCACAAGTTCAGTACGTCTTGAGCGGAACGTGAGTAGCAGATACATTTAAACTCAGAAATTGGTCGATCACAGGGTTGGGGTTGAATGGCAAAGTTAGCCTTGATAGAATTTGAACACACTGCGTACAGATCCGAAATAAATATTACGGAATTTATCAATTCCGACGCTAACAAGTCCGCCAGCGTGATTATGACTAGGTAATGGTTTCAAATCTTAGTAAGGGGAGGTTAGCCAATTGCATGGACTCAATTGGTATTTAATTTACCCACCCAGAAAGGATAAAAAGTAAAGTTAACCTCAATGGAATTTGAACTTAGAATAAGAAGAAATGCCACTAAGTACTTTATCCGAGGCGCTAACTATTGTTGCCTTAGCTATTGCCAGATAATAATAACAACTTCGTTTATGTGTGTATATTACATTTTGCTTATAAACCGAGTGCATTAAAAATGAACACAGCTGAAGCGAAATAAAACTTTTTACTACTGCCATTATATCATATTAGCAATTTCTTTGTCTCTTATAATTTAAAAAGCGATCAATTAAGTTGAATGTAAGAAATTACTATAATTATAAAAAAATTATATTAGATTTATATTTTTACTTTTCACAAAACCGATTTCGATGATAATGTAGAGTTTTCTCTTTATACAATATTGATAAATTATTTTTTCCACTTTTATGATCTCTGCAGAGTAAATAGCAGATTCTGTTTTGATTTGGTCTCTCATTTTTATCAGTATATCACAACAATTCGTTATTAAATCTATATTATGTTTCAATCTATCATAAAATTGACAATATAGTTTTGGTAAAACTATAAATTACATTAGCAATTACTCTGAAATTTAGTTTTTGTTATTAATGTATTCATTAGAATGAAGTTAAAAACACACTGCCTCATCGTTATTTGTCGGCGTCCGAGCATAAACTAAGTTGTCCAGCATGGTTATGATACTACGTGTGCGTGCCTAATTTTGGCGGTGGATTGGCTAAATCAGTGAATTGTGAGACAAAATGCTTTTCAGTATTTGCTTGAGAACAATGTTCTTCGCATTCTGAGCTCAAATCCGGCCGAAATCAACTTTATCTCTATCTTTTTTGCGTCGATAGAATAAGTACCAATAAAGTCCTAAGGTCGTCTGTAATCTGCCACCAAATTTCTTACTTTCTTCCTATGTAAGATATTATCAAGTCTGCAATAAGAATTCATTGATAATATCGTTATTGTTGATAAAGAGACATTTAGATCCTGAAAATAGATTGCATTTTGCATATAAAAAGGAAATATAATATCACATAAAAATGGGGCTGGTTCTTGCAAAGAGAAGCCTTTGTTCTATGGAAAAGGAATGAATGAGAGTTGCAAATATGGCATCACAGTCTGCTAAGGAATATGTAGTTTGAAACCCATCACTTTATAACATGGATACAAATGTCATCAGGGTTAATTTTAGGACAAAGTAAAGTAATATCAATTATGTATACGGTTACCTGTACAATATCTTCTATGGTGATATTTTTGTGCTGATGCTAGACATGGTCATTAACTATTCTAGGAAAACTTCATACATAGTATTCCGGATGTGATAACTTTACTTAAGAGTGTAAAAGTTGCATGCTGCTACATCTTCACTTAAGATGTATCCAAAACTAAATATGGAAACTATTTTTATTAAAACAATTTTTAAAGCATTTTTCTGAACTTTCTTCCGTCAATACCCCTTTTATTTTCTAAGGGGAGAAGTTTTCGTGATTCTCTATCAGTATAATTAAATTTAATATTCATTAAAAGAAATACAAACTGCGTGTGATTACGCTAAATAAATCATAGCTAATAAGAGGGTAGACTTCAGAAGCACAAAATACATGTGATGTAAGATCCCCGTAAACGTTACTATATCAAAAGTGTATAATTTGATAATTTTCACTGGCGTGAATGTTGTTTTGGCAAACCTTTCTGAACCGTGGTTTAATATTTGTTTGCTGATATTCTTCTGGAGGATTCTGTGTTAATAACTTTGGAGTTATTCGTTGTAAAAACTGAAAATGTATATTCATATAAATGCGAATATTAATGTTAGAAGAGCTGTCATTGAAATTTTGGATAATAATAGAAATTCTGATTTTACAAGCAGTCAAGAAAACCCAAATCTATTTTCGCAATTCAGTTCTGAGAGATGAATTTTATAACAGCTCTGGAACTTCTACTCCAGTATTCAAAGACATTTCATCTGTTACATTGCTATAATTAATGAGATTTTCTGCGATTCGTTATAATTATTTACGACAGAAATAAGTACATTTACTGAAAAGGTTTTTCATATATAGGAAATTTTCGATTATGGTCAACTTAATCGAATTAAAAATCAGTTTACTTTATAAACACAATTTTCACAATATGAAAAATATTCAGATTCATTATTTCGTACTGTACATTTCCGTAGGCTTATTTGTTTCATGAACGTTTCAGCTTCACTTTTCAAAGTAATATATTAAGTTCGCTAATTTTTTTTCAAATAACATAGTTTTCACATATAATTCATATCTGGAAAGAATTCAGCAAAATGAGAATTTTTTAAGGTAAAAAAAATCATAATTTCTTTGATTTTCAAGTCTACCTGACGTTTTAAAACACATTCAGTTGGCACCGGCTATATTCAGTGAAAGGATTATACGCTGGTTATTTTAACTACGTTTAGCTCTGAAATATCTCTAACTCTGATGCTGCGTGATTTAATCTTATTTTTCCTTGCTATTGCACCTGTGCCGATGTTAAACAAAAATACAGTTAATACATTCTGTATCACTTTCATTAAAACTCACCACCTTTGAAGAAAACATATTCACCAACTCAGGACAACGAATCTTGCCCAGATTTAATATGAATTCGAGACATAGCAATAGTTGAGCAACATTGGTAATGACTGCCAATTTCAAACGTTGTTTAATGTTAATTTTTTAATATTCTTTTCAAACCTTATCCACTAACGATGAACTTCCTCACTTTCTCCACATTTGACTTTCTGTGAATAAATGTCCATGATTCTATAGGTCTTCATCTATATCTTTGCTTTTTTAATTATGTATGGGGCTTCTTGTGATTTTCGTAATCATTTTACTTGAACTAGTACATGCTATTTGTTTTCTTTTTCAAAACCATACATATGCACTTTCTAAGCCTTTAGTAATCTTTTGCATAACGTGAAACATTAGCCAGAAAACATATCTCGTGTCCGAAATGTGCAAGGAACTCAATGCCCTCTCGGCCTCACGGCTCCACGCGCCGCAGGCCCCGACTGGGCAACCGAACACCCGTACCGGCACGCCTAGCTCCCTCCCGAGGAGGGAGATCAGCGGTCGGTATTTCCTCTCCCTCTCCCGGGCTGCATCGTGCAGCGCCGTTCCCATTCATATGGCAATTTATGTTGGCATTTGGTTATACCGTGTTTTGTTATTTTACATATTTAATCGTTTATATATTGTTCAATACTTTAAGAAATATTAACTAATAGGTTTACCATAAATCTTAAAACAATAACTAATATTAAAATGAGTTTGTATATTAATAAATTTTTATTATATAATTAATTCAAAATTAAAATAATTAAAACCTTGTAATTATTTAATTTTTATTTTCTACAAACTTACTTCAGAACTTGGGGCAAAAAAATTTGCGTTGTTATTTAAAAGTAAATTACACACATTTTATAAATGAAGAATCCCAACGTTTATCTAATACTGCGACACAGTAGATCATTTATCTAATATATGGGCAGTCAGCTTATATATATATGTTGATACATGGTATTAACATTATTCAAAATCTCTTCCTTCACTTAGACCATTAATACTGGACTGGATATAAGAGACAGATGCTGACACTTGCGATACGATAAAACATACGTTGTGAATCCTTATAAAATTAAAAATTCATTATAATAAACTTTAAAAGAATTATAGCTTAAAAACAAAAGATACAAGTATCTTAGAAAATGCTCAATTGAACCGTTAGCATAGGTCTCTAGAAAGTTTTGCAGTCATTCGAGTAGCACTTAGTACCAATGTGATCGTATGAAGCGAAAACTGAACAAATGCCGTCCTTTTACATGTTATTCAGTTCTAATTCACTTTCCGATCCATACGCATTAATAATTTTCGGAACAACTCTTTTCACGATGAACACACACTCACACACATACACACACACACACACACACACACACACACACACACACACACATATATATATATATATATATATATATATATATATATATATATATATATATATATATATATTAATAATAAAGAATATGGAGATACGTGCAACCTCAAAATTTATTTTATAGTTATATGCACTATATTATAATGACCTACACGTGTTTCCGCTGCACCGACTACTCCCTGTTGCAAATGCAGCTTTGTAATATTGTCGGTGCAGCTTCGTCAGTGTTCGACCATTTAGTCTCGAAAGAATTCATGGAGCGACTAACACCTGATTGTAGTCACAGACGTTAGGTACTGATCGTTGTGGTTAGTCGCTGATTAGAACTTAATTCATATGTAATCATTTCATTTCCTCAAACAAGAGTGAGGTTAATAAATATCCAAGTTCATTACAAAGTGATACAATATGGCAAGGCAGTTCGTTTGAATAATATGTACGATCCAGAGATATAAATGATGTAGAAAGCAACTTAACTCAACATTCTTTAACGTTTCCGAAAAACTGAAAAAGATAAATGACCTCAGTCAAATATCCGGAATAGACATGGCGAGATATATTATTCGATGCTCTGAGACTGCTAATTTGTTACCTTAATTTGATGATTTATATATTGCTGAAATGCTTGTGGCTAACGTACGCTACCACTATATTATATATGCAAGCTGGTTTTGGTTAAAAAGCTAAATATAATAAAGGAAAGCATTCAATAAGAGAATTGTTACAACTCGCTATCACTTAGGGCCAAATATATAGTCAAATGTATATATCTACTGAGACTTCTTTAAAAAAATTTACATTAAGTACGACAGTTCAATAAGGTATTATAAATATATAAAAAAGATTAACAATAAAATAGGAAGAGGTATTATTATAAAATTATATCATTATTGCACCAAAATAATGTGAAAGATTAGTCTGTGATGGACAACTGTTTTTATTTCATTTTTGTTATGGTATAGCACAGATAATTTTACAACACTCTTTTCAAATTAAAGTAGGAGAAAAAATAGTTTAATTTCATTCTGTGTGTATGTGCGTAGGTCTGATTTTGTGCTTGCGTGGGTTTGTGTGTATGGTGTGTGTGTGTGTGTGTGTGTGAGTGTGTGTGTGTGTGTGTGTGTGTGTGTATGTATGTGTGTACGTCTGTGCTTCGAAATTTTATTTCTTACTTATTCCATTTTTTCTGTCAAATTAAATATCTCTCATACTGTGAAAGAAACAAAGATTATTGAAAACCTAACAGCTACTCGGTAAAGGCTCACAATAGGACACAATCACACAGACACACACACACAGACACATATACATATGTATATCTACATATATATCTATATATGTAAGTGTATGCGTATATATATATATATATATATATATATATATATATATACATACATATATGTATACACACATATATACATAAAATAATATATATACAGATACACACACACACACATATATATATATATATATATATATATATATATATATACATATATATACATACATATATGTATGTATGCATATATGTATATATACGTTTATGTATTTATTCTTGAAAGATTCTTGATTGTAGAATCTTTTGTTAAAACATATTGTTATACTTAGGAATGGTCATATTTTTCCGATTAAATACACGCACTTTACTATTCAACACGAGTGAATACCAAATATATAGTGCGTGTGTTTAATCAGCAAAAATATGACCATCACCAAACGTACCGATATATATAAATATATATATATATATGGTGTGTGTATATATATATATGTAGGTATAAATATATGTAGGTATAAATACATATCCCCGCACACATATGTATGTGTGTGGTTGTGTGTATGTGTGTATGTGCATGTGTATTTGTTCATTCCTCTCTCTCTATATATATATAATGAATGTTTTAGTTATTTGAATTCTTCTATATTTTCTAGTTCCTAACAAAGAAAAGGTCTTCAAGTGTGATTGTATAACCTTAGAGTAACCTATTTCTATGATAGTGCCTTTGAATCTGATTCGGTGTAAGCGCGTTCAGCAAGATTAGCCTACAAAGAAACCATAGAAACCAGTCATATATTTATCTTTTACATCCACAAGACACATCGTTTGATGTATAAAAACATTCTATGTGATGAATTCACTGAATTCCGTAGTTTTGACGGTCTTTTTTTAACCTAATTTGATTGGAAATTTGCATTCGTTTGGCTTGAAACACAACGCTGCAGTTTTCAGTCCTTCATTGCCGTTATCAATATTTATCTAGAGGTCTGTTCTAAATAAGCGTAACAATTAGCACAAGATAGTTTAACAGTGAATATCTAGTCATTCTGAAATTGAGATGCATTGCACGTAGTGTTGAATAATATAATTTAATATGCTTGTTTTAACAAGAGTGAGCTTTATTTGAGGAGATAAACGCGACAATTTCGGACCTCTGGTGCAATCGTGTAGAAACTTTATTTTAGATAGGTTTTCAATGGGCAAAGATGAGAAGTTTCTATACTAATGACTTTACTGCGCAAATTCATCAGTGACATGAATAAATGCAGGGTATGCATTTGCAAGAGCACAATCACGACCTTTAAGCTATAAATATTGTCCTATGTACAGCGAAAACTAATGGAGCACTAAGTTATAAATGAGTGTGTACATGTGTAGGCTTGTGTGTGTTTCAATTAATGTAGGTATGCATACACGTATTCAAATACATATATCAATTTGTGCGCGTGTAATGTTTTGGGGTTTAAAAATCTTATCCCTATAACTAAAACACAAAAAATCTCTCAAATATCATCATTTCTAAAAATAGATTTGGTAGCATTTCTAAGAACAGCCAAACACCTATTGGGGTTTAAAAATCTTATCCCTACAACCCAAACACAAAACACAAAACAATTTCTCAAATATCATCATTTCTAAAAATAGATTTGGCATCATTTCTAAGAACAGCCAAACACCAACTGGGGTTTAAAAATCTTATCCCTACAACCCAAACACAAAACACAAAACAATTTCTCAAATATCATCATTTCTAAAAATAGATTTGACATCAATTCTAAAAACAGCCAAACACCTACTGCTGCTGTCCAAAGGAATTGGTATAAAAGACAGAAAACCAGCCAGCCTATTACAGTCTGTTAAAGTCTGTCATACCGGCCATGATGAAATACTACAAAGTATAGAAAATATGAAATACCACAAGGTATAGAAAATATTCGCCTTTATATATTTATATATTTAATCCTTTATATTGAACACTCAATATTTCATCTATTCAATAAGACATATTCCATATATTCAATAAGACATTCAATACTTTATTTCATAATACCATCCATTTATTATTTTATATTATATATTGTATATTATATTATATATTGTATATTCCATATTCTATATCCCACATTGGTTTTGCAGGAATATAAATAAAACATAAAAAACAGACAGTGTTGGAACTCTTTTAAACAAAATAATATATTCCTCTATACACAATCATACAAAAAGACCCCTTTTTTGTATTTATTTTTACTCGCATATATATATATATATATATATATGTGTGTGTGTGTGTGTGTGTGTGTGTGTATATATATATACATATATGTATACACACATATATACATAAAATAATATATATATACATATATATATATTCAGATACACACACACACACACACACACACACACACACACACATATATATATATATATATATATATATATATATATATATATATATACATATATATACATACATATATGTATGTATGCATATATGTATATATACGCTTATGTATTTATTCTTGAAAGATTCTTGATGTAGGATGTTTTGTTAAAACATATTGTTATACTTAGGAATGGTCATATTTTTCCGATTAAATACACGCACTTTACTATTCAACACGAGTGAATACCAAATATATAGTGCGTGTGTTTAATCAGCAAAAATATGACCATCGCCAAGCGTACCGATATATATAAAGGCGGCGAGCTGGCAGAATCGTTAGCACGCCGGGGGAAATGCTTAGCGGTATTTCGTCAGCCGCTACGTTCTGAGTTCAAATTCCGCCAAGGTCGACTTTGCCTTTCATCCTTTCGGGGTCGATAAATTAAGTACCAGTTACACACTGGGGTCGATGTAATCGACTTAATCCCTTTGTCCGTCCTTGTTTGTCCCTTCTATGATTAGCCCTTTGTGGGCAATAAAGAATTGGATATATATATATATATATATATATATATATATATATGTGTGTGTGTGTGTGTGTGTATATATATGTGTAGGTATAAATATATACATACATATCCCCGCACACATATGTATGTGTGTGGTTGTGTGTATGTGTGTATGTGCATGTGTATTTGTTCATTCCTCTCTCTATATATATATAGAATGAATGTTTAGTTATTTGAATTATTCTATATTTTCTAGTTCCTAACAAAGAAAAGGTCTTCAAGTGTGATTGTATAACCTTAGAGTAACCTATTTCTATGATAGTGCCTTTGAATCTGATTCGGTGTAAGTGCGTTCAGCAAGAGCTAATATAAGATTAGCCTACAAAGAAACCATAGAAACCAGTCATATATTTATCTTTTACATCCACAAGACACATCGTTTGATGCGTAAAAACATTCTATGTGATGAATTCACTGAATTCCGAAGTTTTGACGGTCTTTTTTTAACCTAATTTGATTGGAAATTTGCATTCGTTTGGCTTGAAACACAACGCTGCAGTTTTCAGTCCTTCATTGCCGTTATCAATAGTTATCTAGAGGTCAGTTCTAAATAAGCGTAACAATTAGCACAAGATAGTTTAACAGTGAATATCTAGTCATTCTGAAATTGAGATGCATTGCACGTAGTGTTGAATAATATAATTTAATATGCTTGTTTTAACAAGAGTGAGCTTTATTTGAGGAGATAAACGCGACAATTTCGGGCCTCTGGTGCAATCGTGTAGAAACTTTATTTTAGATAGGTTTTCAATGGGCAAAGATGAGAAGTTTCTATACTAATGACTTTTCGGCGCAAATTCATCAGTGACATGAATAAATGCAGTGTATGCATTTGCAAGAGCACAATCACGACCTTTAAGCTATAAATATTGTCCTATGTACAGCGAAAACTAATGGAGCACTAAGTTATAAATGAGTGTGTACATGTGTAGGCTTGTGTGTGTGTTTCAATTAATGTAGGTATGCATACACGTATTCAAATACATATATCAATTTGTGCGCGTGTAATGTACAGTAGATATTCACTTATTATTGCCAGCAGCTTTCTGCTGTTGACGCCATCAAAATTAACAATATTTTCGTAAAGGTGTGAAATTGTAATGATTTTTGAACGATAACTAATGTGGAAAGGGAATTTCCATGAAAAATGTGTAAATTTTCCGTTTATTCCTTTGACGTCCTTTTGTTCATTTTTTAAATATTATTTAATTTAATGCCTGTGGAGGCTCAATGACCCAGTGGTTAGGGCATCGGACTCGCGGTCATAGGATCGTGGTTTCGATTCCCAGACCGGGTGTTGTGAGTGTTGATTGAGCGAAAACACCTGAAGCTCTACGATGCTCCGGCAGGGGATGGTGACAAATCCTCCTGTAAGTACTCGTCCACCACAACTTTCTCTCACTCTTACTTCCTGTTTCTGTTGTGCCTGTAATTCAAAGGGCCAGCCTTGTCACACTGTGTCACGCTGAATATCCCCGAGAACTACGTTAAGGGTACACGTGTCTGTGGAGTGCTCAGCTACTTGCACGTTAATTTCACGAGCAGGTTGTTCCGTTCATCGGATCAACTGGAACCCTCGACGTCGTAAGCGACGGAGTGCCAACAACAATTCAATGCCACGCTCCTTCTTATCTTCACTAATTCTGGAATCTTTTTATTCTCCTCTTTGTCTTTCTCTTTCCTTCCTTCCCTCTCTCATATTTTCCCTTTTCCTTTTCCTTCCATCTTTCCACTCTCATCACCTTACCTCTCTCTTGATTTTTCTGTGCACCCCCTTTCACCTTACCATTATTTCTAATTTCTCTTCTCTCACCTTTTTCTTACTTTCCATCTGCCTTTCATTCTCTCTATTTGCCACTTTCTCTTTTTACTTTGCTTCCATCTCTACCCCGGCCTTTTTTCTCTGCCTTTCACCTTTGTTTTCTCTCTCTCTCCTTTCTGCTCTCGGTATCTCCTTCCAACCTCCTTTCTCCACTTGACCGCTTACTTGTTCAGTCAAGCTTCTCCTGGTACTCGTGCTCTCCTTAACCTCCAACACTGGGTTCGTTTTGTTCCGCCTTTCGTTCTATTCATCTGTCTAACTTTTCATCTCTCCTCTCTCCTTCCAGTGATATAGGGCATCATTTTCCATTGCGTTACTTTTATATATCTTGTCTGAAGTTGCTTGAGAGTCGAATGGCCTTTATTTTGTTTCTATATTTATATTTACAACAACTACCTGTACTATCTTCGCTCATTATTTCCATCAGCTTTTTGATGCTAACGCCACTGAAATGAACAATATTATCGCTAAAAGCGTGAAACTAGAAATTATAATGATTTTAGGATGTAATTGACGTGGAAAGAGCATGTTCGTATATTGTAAGTTTTCTGTTTCTTCTTTTGACTTCCTTCCGTTAAATTTATGAGTGTGTGTGTGTGTGTGTGTGTGTGTGTGTGTGTGTGTGTGTGTGTGAGTGTGTGTGTGTGCGTTTGTGTGTGTGTGTGTGTGTGAGAGAGAGAGAGAGAAAGAGTGTGTGAGTGTGTGTGTTTGTGTGTGTGTGCACATATATATATACAAACATACATATGTGTGTGTGTACATGTGTGTGTCCGTGTGTGTGTGTGTCTGTGTCTGTGTGTGTGTGTGTGTGTGTCTGTGTATGTGTCTGTGTTAGCTTGTATGTGTATGTGTCGACCTCAGCAGCATTTGAACTCACAACATAAAGTCGGAAGAACAAGAATCAAAGGATAGTATAATTGACAAGAAGGAATGAAGTATGATAATGTCCTCCCTCGTTACGGTCTATCACAGCTTATGAAAACCAGAGAAGTAATTATAAGCATACGGAAAACTATTGGCAGGTAGAGGGCTTACCGATTATTTAAGCGGGGAAACCTAAATAGCTATTCACTATTAATTTACAGTAAATATTTATATATATACGCTGGTATGTATGCATATACGTATATATATATATATATATATATATATATATATATATATATATATATATATATATATACATATATATATATACATATGTATATATACATATATATGTACAAAATGAAGAGGAATGACCACCAAAGTGAACTCCTAATATGCTAAATATAGACGACAAATCGCTATTACCACTAAGAGTGTGTTCACAAGAAAGATTTCAGCAAAACACCAAAATGTACAAATGAGCAAGACAATTGAAAATATATGTGGTGGTCATTCCTCTTAATTTTGTATGCAATATAATTTTTCATCTTCAGATTTTTAAATAAGCTAATCTACTTGTTTTAATTGATTAATATCAATTTCTACCCTCATTATTTAATTATATATAAGTGAATATTTAAGTGTTGTGTGTGTTCCCATTAGTAAACCGATGAGACACGTTCACCGCTGATAGCTATCTTACGTCATCCAGGATATTCATACAATTATCCCTAGTTCTGCGATCTGCATCGGGAACCCCCCTTATAACATCACTTGAGGGATGCACCACAACCAGTTGTACAATATTCCACCCACTTCGGATCGATGCAAGATGCGTTGAAATGATCGTTGTGAACAATAAAGTTTCTTGTATATTCTATTTTCCGTCTCTATGATGGTTATGTACATTATAATTACTTTAAATTATAAATGCTAATTTAAAGATGTGAACACTAGAAAAATTTAGGAAGTAGTAATATATTTGGGTCTTTATTTACCTCACATCGACTGTTTCATTCAGACTTAAGTGTCACTGATTTATGAGTACGATCTGCATCCTGAGTAAATATATCTTTTCAATATACAAAATTGTAAAGACCCTATCCTCGCACACTTTCTGACATATTGAAGCTACACAGTTGTATTCTTCACCCAAACCATTTATATAAAGCTCTATTTACCTTGCATAAATGTATAGCCATTAAAATCTACACTTACTATTAGAAGCAATCATCTGTTTGTAATTTCAAATAATGTGATTGTTAAAATACCTTGTTACGATAATGTGATACATCACTGACACATCATTGAATCGTGCATCATTTCTTAAAACATTAGCCCCTTTCCTCAGCGTTAATTTTGTTATTGGTTATCCACTCCCACCCCCATAAAAGCCCAAACATTTTCAATTCTTAGTAAACATACTTTCACTATAATTTAGCTATTGTACTGAAATCATATAATTCCGCTGTGAAAAGCATACGAGCTTTGATAATTACTTCTACTTTGTGACTCAACTGTTAGGAGAAAGTTTTACTTGAATTTATCCATTATTTTAATACCGTTATTTTATATTTACCACATGGAGTGGTAGGGGTTGTTAATGTCTATACGTTACGCTTTATTAGGCTTACGACTTTTACAATACATACTTTTCATTTCACTTAAGCTATCAATGTGTGTATATCCGTTTGTTAAAATATTTTTACGCCTTAATTCTCAACTTCATACATTATATATGGTATATATATATATATATATATATATATATATATATATATATATATAGATAGATAGATAGATAGATAGATACATAGACAGACAGATAGATATGTGTATGTATATATATATATATATATATATATATATATATATATATATATATATATATATATATATATATATATATATACAGATAGATAGACAGATAGATAGATATATACATACATACTCATACAAACGTGCATACATATATCAATACATGCACACACACCTATATGTGTGTGTAAGTGTGTGATTAATAGAATATTTTAAAGCAGCTCTGAATCTGTAGCTGAATTATGTGAATCTTGAAACAAGCAGAAGTGAGATTAGCGATTGTAAGAACTTTTTAATTTCTTTTAATTCTTTGTTTTTCGAATGACATACTGTTTTTTTTTAAATTTCAAAATAATCCTACCGTCTCATGTTAATCAAGCTTGTTTCCCATTTAGTTAATACAGTGTATAAAAATCATTTAATTCCCAAACAAAAAATGATTTGAAATCTTTCCATAAGTGTCTATTTGATATATTTCTTTCGCATGCATATGCTAAGTAAATGGAGTGTGTGACATTTCCAATATTACGAGTTGCTTGGCCATGCGCCAAAAGTTGAAACCAATATTACGCATTGCGATAAGACGGTAAGCTGGCAGAATGGTTACTGTGCCGGACAAAATATTTAGCGATATGTTCTTCCGGCTTTACGTTCTGAGTTCAAATGTCACCGAGGTCAACTTTGCTTTTCATCCTTTCGGGGTCGATGAAATAATTACCTGTTAAACACTAGGGTTGATGGAATCAACTTCCCTCGAAATTGCTGGGTTTGTGCCAAAATTTGAATCCAATATTACGCACTACTACGTTTCCACAATCAATATATTTTTGGTCACTATTAACTCTTCAGTCATATCTATGACAAGACACACACATAAAATTTACTTTTCCGTTGAGATAAGATCATCAAAAATATGACTCCATCTGGTGACAGATAAACATTGTTTGATGGACACAGTATATAGGATTATTAATTTAAGCCTACTGGTTGAACTACAGCAACATGAAACAAAACGTTATAAGAATTGTCTCACATTTATTAGAGAATTACTCTATTCATTAATGGAGAACATTCACATTTAGTTTTACTATGTAAATTTTGACACCGACGCCGACATTATATTTCCTTTTGCTTTGTCAGGCTAACCATTTCTTTATGTATGTGGGTGTGTTTATGCGGATACAGACAGACAGACATACAGACAGTAGATAGATAGATAGATAGATAGATAGATAGATAGATAGATAGACTGGCAGGCAGACAGGCAGACAGGCAGACAGTCAGGCAGACAGACAGACAGACAGACAGACAGGCAGACAGACAGGCAGGCAGACAGACAGACAGATATGGCACCCTCAATTTATGATATGTTTTCTGTGTGCTGCATTCTACTACTCCTCGAACGTATATCGGATAACCTGTAATATGTCATCAATTACACAAAAAAAGAAGAATTGATGCATAATCTTATGTCAGTTATCTATATATATAAAAATGAGAATGTGTGTTTGTCTGTCTGTCTGTGTGAATCCCTAAAACTCGAGAACTACGCAACCAATTTCATTCAAATTGTACACATGCCTTACTTAGGGTTCCAGTTGTGTTTTAGTCAAAAACATTTTTAACTTCTTGCAGAGTTCGAGCACACGGCAACATAATATCTCTTCCACTGTTTAAGCATTATGTGTCAAAAGTGAAACAAAAACACTCATGTCAAATACTTTCACTTTAAAAATGAAACTATTCCACTAACTGAAACAATCATATTTCGATACTGTAATGATAGATACTTTCACAGAGAGAGAAAGAGAGAAAGAGAGAGAGAGAGAAAGAGAGAGAGAGAAAGAGAGAGAGAGAGAAAGAGAGAGAGAGATGTATATGTATACATATACATGTATATGTACACCATTTCGATACTGTAATGACAGATACTTTCAGAGAGAGAGAGAAAGAGAGAAAGAGAGAGAGAGAGAAAGAGAGAGAAAGAGAGATGTATATGTATACATATAGATGTATATGTACACGTATATGTATATATATATATATATATATATATATATATATATATATATATATATATATATATATATATATATATATATATATATATATGCATACATGTATATGTATACATATGTGTAGATGTATATATATATATATATATAGATGTACATGTAATATGTACACATATATACATATATACATGCATACAGATATCTATACATATATACACCCATCACACACACATACACATGCACACAAACACACACATTAGTCATTTGTTTTCTTATCCAAAAATACGTCAAAAGTACTGAATAGATCTTTATGAAATTTGGAAATTATATTCTTTGCATAACGGCCATAACTCCCATGAAAATTCATATATTTTTGATGTTGATGAAATTTTAACCCCAACATGATCACCTTCTTTTACGAAACTTCATTGACTTTCATATATTTATATTGATATACATATATATACGTGTGTTTGGGTGCGTGTGTGTATATACATCTCTATATATAAAGATGATGCGTAGTCTAGACGGCGTTTTTAGATTTCATTATTCTCTTTAACCCGGGCAACGCCGGGTATTTCTGCTAGTATTTTAATAAAAAACTAACTGTTCTTTTAAACGGCAGAAATTGATCTTCGAACACACCACGTTTTGTTATGTATATGCGCCACGTCTTGTTATGAATATGATATGCCATAATATATTTTTTCTGTATAAAACACATTCGCTCACACACATACGAATATATATATATATATATGTGTGTGTGTGTGTGTGTGTGTGTGTGAGTGTGTGTGTGTGCTTATTCACAGATATGTATTCGCTTATTTCATACCAACATTACTATTAATATTGTTATTGAAATCCCACCCCCATACCTAAAAAAGTAGAATAGCTGTTGGTTAGATTGTAAACTCTCTTACAGATATATGTGCGTTAAAACGAGTAAACGTGTGTGTGTGAGAGAGAGAGGGAGAGAGAGAGAGAGAGATAGGGAGAGAGAGGGGGAGAGAGAGAGGGAGAGGGAGAGAGAGAGAGTCCTCGTTGTCGCATGTATGACTTAACATATTGAATTGGAATTGCAATCATGAACTCCCTCAAAATATGTGACAGACCAACGGAAGCCAAAATAAAACAGAATAAAATAACAAGTTAAATGATAGATTAACTTCATACCTACCACTTATTCGTTCCCACCTCCCAATCATGATCAATAAAACTTTGAAGTGACATTGTGTAGAAGTGAAATTATTGCCCCAAGAAAATGCACGTTCTCTTCAGCAACTACGAAGATAATACGTGCACTAAAATCGTCGAAAACTCTATTCAGTCTTTCAACAGAACAGAACAATTTGGGATCAAAATTAAAGAAATCACGAAATTCTTGAAAACAAGACGAAAAATCGAAACTGTACAGGTCAAGGAGTGCAGCAAACATTCTGACCCTGTTCTAACTGATAAGAAGCAACTACAACAGATTGACAACCACCAACAAGCATCTAGAAATATATTAGCTTCGCCATCTGACTTCATTCCATCTAAAGCCACTGGTGGACAACTAGCGCCTTTAAACAGGAAAGACCTTAAATTCTGCTCATATCAAGAAAACAGTACTGCACCTCACACTCCCCTCAAACATGAGTGGAACTCAGCTAACATGTTCACATTCACTGTCATATTTGACGGATCATCTTTGGCGGAAGCATTCCCAACGTAGTTAGGATCGCATCACAAACTCTGGACATTCTTTTCAGGATCAAAGTATATTTCATCCCTAAAGCGAGGATCACGATATATGTATATATATGTTTGTGTGTGTGTGTGTGTGTGTGTGTGTGTGTGTGTGTGTGTGTGTCTGTGTGTGTCTCTGTGTGTGTGTGTGTGTGTGTGTGTGTGTGTGTGTGTGTGTGTGAGCGCAATGTAGGACAATGTCGTCCTTTCGAAGCGTATTAAGTCAGAATCATGATACAGAGTTGTTCTTTTACTTCAGACACTCAGATTCTCCTCTTCTTAATGATATATTTATTTTCAACAAATCTTGATTATTGAAATAATCGCCCTTTCCCAACTGCAATTTGTCTTAATCGCTACCAACCAATTTGTCTATCAGGCGTATGTAACTTGTGCTTTGAGGAAGCCTTGTGCATCCTGTTAAATAATGAAAACCTAGTAAACCAGCATGCTGAGAAAATACTGAGAAGTCCACACAGGGTCTAACATGCATTTTCAAGATTTAGCACTGTGAAATAATAATAATAAATCAGTGAACTTTCTCCAGCTTCTCTTTCCCGATATCCATGTGTGTGTGTATGTGTCGGGATGTATTTCTGTCTACGTATATATGCTTTGTAAACGCGTGTTTACAATGCATGAATGCATGTACCTACTTAAATCAATATATATATATGTGTGTGTGTGTGTGTGTGTGTGTGTGTAAGTGTGTGTAAGTGTGTGTATATATGTATGTATATGCGTGTGAGTTTATGTATGTACATATATTCATATATGGCGTATGTATGTGAGTACGCGAACATATCCGCATTTGTGTACGTGTGGATAAATCCTTATATGTGAGCGTGTGTGCATATGTTTATATACGTATGTATATGTATATATAGATTTTTATATATGTGTGTGGGGTGGGGTTGTGCTTATGTGAGTGATGTGTGTGTGAAGGAGCGAAGCGAAGAGGTTAGTAGAAGTAGTTAGTGGTCGTGAGGAGAGGTGATGTGTTTGCAAGTTCTTTGGTATTTCTGTGTGTGTGTGTTTGTGTTCGTGTGTGTACGTATGAATGTGCGTGAGTACCTATGTATGTGTGTGTGTGTACGTGTGTATGTATATGCTTGTGTATTTGCTTGTGTATGAGCGTGTGCGAGTCGGTGCTGGTGAAGAGTTTTTGCACAAGGTAAGATATCGAAACGAGTGTGTGTGGTAAATATGTTTGTATTATGTGGGGATGTAAGTTATGTATATGGGTATGTGGAAGAGTGTAGAAGATAAATTTTAAATTAAAAAATTTAATTAAATCAGAAGATTAAAAAATTAAAAAATTAGAATGAATTAAAAAATTTTTTTTTAATTGAAAATATAAAAATTAAATTTAAAATAATTAATTAAATTATTCATATATTGTGTAGACAATGCAACCACTCAAGTAAAAATTACCTAGAATACGTACAAATAGAATATTATATGCATTAAAAAATGAATCTCGCTGGTGAGGAGGTAACAGCTCTCCAAAACTGTTAATTTCATACAATTGTACAACTAGTAGAGACTATTAGTTTGTGTTAGCTATGCAGCATAAATTTAATGTGCTTCGAAAAGTGTTGCCCACAGTCGTTTGAAATGGCCCTTGCATTTCTGTAACGTAGTCTATTGTCGTCAATCCGAAAAAATTGGATATTTCGTGAACTACTTGAAAAACAACACTGTCTCAGTATTGTTCGAATTAAGATGTATGCTTGACTGGTACATATCTGTGCATTGAGCTCTCTGTGGTATGACGTCAGTGTCTGGGGAGGCTGACCGGAAGGGCGAGTCGACTGGAAGGGGAAAAAGGGCAGAGGGAGCCTCGATCGGGATTCGTGCCCTTTTCGAACGGGGCTGCGGTCAGGACAAGACGTGTTAAGCGACGGTCTAGGTTTGGGAAGGTTTGGGAGAAGCAGCTGCTATTCCTGGTATACTTTGGGTCGGGGCAAGCTTCAAGGATCGGATACCGCAAGACGGACTCGCAGTCGAGGAAAGGAAAACCGAGGTAAGGCGATTACATCTACTCGTACGCACACACCACAAGCTATTTCGGCACCACGAGCAGGGGAACCTCTCAGTAGAGTGCAACTGGAGGAGACTGGCTGTGGATGTGACGCACTACCGTCAGGAAATGTATCTCAGCATGGTCGACTGCGGGCCGGGCCGGTTGGCCATTTGGAGGGAGCTGAGGACAGGCATTGCCGATGAGATTGCCCGCATTCTGAACGGGATATTCTTGGAGAGGGGTCCTGTGGAAGAACTGCTAATGGACAACGGGGCGGCGTTTCGTTCGGAAGCGTTGAGAGAGATGCTTGACCGGTGGAAGTTGCGACGATTATTTAGAGCGGCGTATAGACCGAGTGGCAACGGAATCGTTGAGAGGCACCATCGGACGATCAAGGCCATGGCTAAAAGGGGGCACATTTCGCCCCTGGAAGCGGTCTACTGGTACAATATGTCTCCCCGATCCGGACAAGCGGAAGAGTCTGTGCCGCACAGAGCGGTGTTCCAATATGAATGGAGGCATCCCTGTAAGACGCCGGAGTTCTGCGAGGAAGAGAAGGGACCCGCCGGCGTGAAAGTAGGGGAGGAAGTTTGGGTGAAGCCGCTGAAGGCACGCTGCACATCACAATCGGGCAGGGGAACAGTGACAGCGGTCATTTCCAGAAACAATGTATCTGTGGATGGAATGCCGCGTCACGTGCTGGATCTGCGCAGGATAGCCACTTCGTCGGATGCAGAGTGCGATGGAAACGAGCCACCTAGCTTGAGAAGATCTCGACGTGTAGGGCGCCCGCCCGGTTGGATGGCGGACTTCGAATTGGAGTAGGTGTGAACGTGATCTTTAAGATCAGGGTGGCGTGTGGTATGACGTCAGTGTCTGGGGAGGCTGACCAGAAGGGCGAGTCGACCGGAAGGGGAAAAAGGGCAGAGGGGAGCCTCGATCTGGATTCGTGCCCTTTTCGAACGGGGCTGCGGTCAGGACAAGACGTATTAAGCGACGGTCTAGGTTTGAGAAGGTTTGGGAGAAGCAGCTGCTATTCCTGGTGTACTTTGGGTCGGGCAAGCTTCAAGGATCGGATACCGCATGACGGACTCGCAGTCGAGGAAAGGAAAACCGAGGTAAGGCGATTGCATCTACTCGTACGCACACACCACACTCTCTTCTTCCCCCTCTTTCCCCTCTCTCTTTCTATCTCTCTCTCTCTCTCTCTCTCTCTCTCTCTTTCTCTATCTCTCTCTCTCTCTCTCTCTCTCTGTATATAGATAGATAGATAGATAAATAGATAGATTAGATAGATAGATAGATAGATAGATAGATAGATAGATAGATAGATAGATAGATGGATAGATAGATAGATAGATAGATAGATAGATAGATAGAATGATAGATAGATAGATAGATAGATAGATAGATAGATAAGTTTCTTTATTAGCCACACAGGGCTCAACGTAGAGGGGACAAAATACAAATGTGTTTTTCTTTTCGATGGGGACGAAAATAAAATAAAAAAATAAAATGGGGATAACGATGAAAAGGAATCGAGAAAACGTTTGGGGTATGTACCAAAAAAAAATAAATAAATAAATAAAATATTACAAAAATTTCCCAATAAATGGGGAGGTTATCCGTGGAAAGAAAAACCTACGGAAAAGACCACGGTAACCTCGGTCCTTAGTGTCACAATTTGTTAAATAAAATTCCTTTTATTTATGCAAGAAATGTAAGTAACTCTCTGTTTACAAAATTTTAAACGTTTTATAGAATCATGGTCAAGGTGGCTTCGTTTTTTATACGTGCCATTCTTGCTACATGTATCCATCTATTTTCGAAACATTTGCTAGACAACACTTGCCTCTCTACTCTCACCTTCCTTTTCAAGTGACACTTTAAAAAGTTGATGAGAGATTGACCAGAGAGGAAAGTATTTGTCTCTAATCCTTTCAGACGCGTCCACCAGATGCATTCTTTTGCCATAGCCACAAGTACGATAAATACAGCTCTTCCTTCTCGTTTAAAGGAAGGAGGCGTGACGATATTGACGATAGACTCGGTTGATAAACCGACTCGTCCCTCACGTAACAGCAGTCGTTCGACATAAGCCCACAGCTCCGAAATGGTTGGACGCTGCACGAGTGCGTGCAGAACGGTTTCGTCGCTCTGACCGCATCTCGGGCAGGTCGGCCCCGCATTTCGCGAGCCGTGTCTATAGAGCTTATCCCGAACGGGTAGCGCTTCTCGGTAGCACTGCCAGGCCAGGGATTTTTGGAAGTTGTCCATAGGTCCCGGCCCCAAAGTCGTCCTGAACAGGCGGGTCAGGTATTCCTCGTCGACGCCCAGGTTCGCCCTGAGATCGTAGTCGTACCTGCCCTCCACTAATCTCCTATAGAATGACTTCGTTGTGATGCAGCCGCTCAAGGTCGACCCGGGACGGCAAAGTTGTTGCAGAGCAGCGCGACACTCACGGTGCCATTCGCCATTCCTCGGCCTCTATTTGATCCACGACTGCAGCTCGGTCATGGAGATGAGCTGCGCGAAAGCGCGTCGCACAAACGGCGACCACACCTGCTCACCGTCGTCTACGTAGAGCCGGAGATGTCGCAGTCTCAGCGCATGTCTGCGCATCATCAACCACGTCATGCCCAGCCCTCCTTTCAGCGGGTGTTGGCAACAAACGGATCGCCTCACCATCGGAACGCTTCCTTTCCACAAAACGCGGAAGAGGATGCGCTCCATTTCGGTGATGGTGCGATCGGGACAAGGCACGACGGTCAGGCGGTATTCGATGACGGACGCGAAGTACGCGTTCGCCACCTACCTTTTAGGGACAGCTTCCCCTCGGACCATTGCCGGCAGAGAGTGGCCACCCTACTCGTTATCTCGTCCCATTTCTTCTCCGTTTGCAGGTCCGGACCGATCCATACTCTGAGCAACTTGACCGGACCGTCCCACTACTGAGGCGCTGCCGGACGGTATGGGCCTGCTTCTGCAGGTGCCGAGCAGCAAACCCACCGACTTATCCCGGTTGATTTTCGCTCCCGTCACCGCTTCGTAGACTTTCAGTGTCCCGCCGACAAGCTCGATGTGCTCGTGGCTAGACGCTATGACGGTGACGTCGTCCGCGTATGCCGACACGCTTGTCCCGCATCCCAACTCTCGCGGGATGCCCCTCAGCGTCGTCAGCTTCCGCAGTATTGGCTCGAGAGTCAATACGTACAGAAGCGACGAGAGGAGGCATCCCTGACGGACCGAACGTGCATCCTTGCCCTAACAGCACATCTTTTGTGTTTGGCGTTGAAATGTTGATCGAGGGCCAATTTCGCCGCCAAAACGTCGGATGCGGTGCCGCTTCTTAATGCCTCCTCTAACTTATTCACTAGCTCTCCCTCTACTCTGTTTCTATCTACGGCTAGTGCCTTGCTATATCTAGTTGCTTCTGCTTTTACTGCTCTCTTGGGGGCAAGCCACCATTTGTTGTTGATTATAGCTCCCGTCAAGGCCCTCTTTACTAACGTGCCAATCCGGTCTCTGAAAACTTGTCTCGACGGGAAAGGCGCGTTTAGTTTCCAGTAACCGGGACCCTGCCTATGTGCCTTATCTAAGTCTAGCGTACACGTTACAAGTTTGTGAACCGTGTAGCTGACTGTGTGGAATTGTGGATATCCTAAGCTATCTCTATCTATTGTCCTACATACTATCCTATCTAGATACGATCTCGACGACCCAATGCGGTTACTCCATGTCCACGTTGGCACATTTGGGTGTTCGAGTCGGTACCTATCAGACAGTTGAAAGCGTCTGAGCAGGTCTCTGAGGCATTTGCATCCCCTTCTATTGTTGTCTCTTCCTACGTAGTCTAGATGCGGGTCCAAGGTAGCATTCCAATCCCCCACTAAAAGTAAAGGACGAGACGTTCCCAGGAATACCTCTAGACATCGAAAGAAATCCGACCGACCTGTTAAAGGAGGAACATAGACTGATAGACTGCTAGCAGCCGAAAAGCGCAACCATCGCTGCCGTCGACATCCAGCACAACCAGTCTACCCTCCGGGTCTATGAATATCGCCTTTACTTCGAGATCCAGACTCTTTCCAAAAAGAACCGCCGTGCCACTACCGCCCATCCTCGGCAGACAGGGAGAAAAATAAATGTTAAATTGTCCACCAAACATGGACTTTAGGGCCCGGGGTTCATGGAGTCTGGTCTCACTAATGGCTATGATATCCAAATTGTGTGACTTGATGTCATTTAAGAGGTACCCTTGTTTCCAAGGGGACCCCAAGCCATGCACATTCACACAACCAATCTTCGCCATGATTCTATTTAAATATGTGCTTTAAAGGACAAAACAAAAGGAACAGTGAGTTACTTACCGTTCGAAATTTTGTTTCCTCCTTGGATTTTTCACCAAGGAGGCTATTGTACAATTTCTTGCACAAATATTTTTGACATCCCCCTACCGCATTGGGGTAGAGGGATTTATTTTGTGGTGTAATGCTGGTGTTACATGATAAATTTTAATGTGTTTTGGCGGTGTTGTGCGTGGGTGGTTGTTTGTTTTGATGTCGTTATTTGTGATGTTTGTTTTAGAGTTGATGTATTTCATCAGCTCTGTGTTTGTAGTGTCTATTGCTGTTAACATTGTTTTTGGTGTGTTATTATGGGTGTCTATCATGTAGGAGTTGGGAGTGTTTTCGAGAGATGTGAATCTCCCTGCTTTGTTGTTGTTCGTTTTTCTTTTTTTGCTCCTCTTCCTCCTTCCTTTTTGGGCTATTTTCCATTCCTCATTACTTGACTCGTCTTCAGATGAAAACTCTGATGAATCGGAAGGAGGTAGGGGCATGTTGTATGGATCTGTGTTTGCTTGTGTAAGTGGTTGTGTTGTTGTTTTTGTTGTTGTTGGTTGTTGAATTTTTGGTTGTGGTGTAAGTTATGTGAGGGAAGGGGTATCAGTTTTTGTATTGTCTTTTCTTTTTTCGTCTTTGTTAATTTTGCAGTTTTTGTTGTATTTTCTTTCGTTGGTGTTGTTAATGTTGCTTTTGTTGTTTTTTGTGTGGATGGTGGTGTGGGCAGCAAGGCTTTTTTATGTGTTTAGTTAGTTCTTGTTGTTGTTGTGTTTTTCGGGCAGTCGGACACTCCTTTTTGAGGTGTGCCTCGCTGTCGCATAAGTAACAGCGAGGCCGCCTGCCCTCTACCACTATATGTAACTTTTGATTTGTTGCCAAACGGATGTATGGTGGGATTTTTTTTATTTCTTGTTCGTTTGTGTGGAACAGGATTTGTATGTTTTTTCCCGTCCAGTTGCTTTCTCCAACGTTTATTTTAAGTATGTTTATGTTGTCCATGTCGACACATATGGCCGATATCAACCATAGTGTGTCTATTGTTGGAGGTGCGTGCTTTATTGTTACCTTTGTTACCTTTTGGCCAAGGTAACTGGGTAACATTCTTATTTCTGGTGTGTGAAGAGTTGGCGTTGAATACCTCTTCGCCAATTCTTCATTTCGAATAATCACCTGTACCTGTGCAAATCTATACCAAGTAATATATGATTTTTTATCCCAAATTGATTGCAAACATTTTTGAATTCTGTCTATACTGGCCTGTTCCGGCCTTCTATTTTTAGTGTTTATTATTTTATATATTATTGTTTTTCTATTTGTTTCCTCTAATGTGTTGTGGTATGTTTAAGTGTATTTCACCGCTTTCTTTGGTGATTAATTTTCTCATTTCTATTATTTCTTTTGTTGTGTAGGACACAACAGTTTCACTTTGCTTCAAAGCTTCAGCAAAGTTTTTGTTTTTGTTATTGTTGTTATGTTGTTGCTGGTGCTGGCACTGGTATTGGTGGCAGATGTGGTATTTGTGACTGTGTCAGTGGTGTTGTGGCTTGTATTCATTTTTCCTTCCTCTCTTTCGCTTGCTGCTAGTGAAGAGAGCAAAGGTTGAGTTGAACTGTCGCTGCTGCTGCTGCTGTTGTTGTTGTTGTTGTCGTTATTGTTGTTGGTGGTGGTGATGATGGCGTCAGCAGAAATGGTGTTGACATCAGATACTTTGGAGACATCGTCTGTGTTCTGTTTTGTAACTTTGGTTACAGTTTTGTTTTTGTTGTTGTTGGTGGTGGTGGTGGCGGTGTTAACTTTCAAGTTAACACTTGCATCTGTGTGTGTGAATTCTTTTTTCTTTTTCTCCATTCTCTCGTTTAACTGTGAGGAAGGAAGACTAGGAAATTCTTTTTCGAACGAAACACTGCAAAATTCAGCGTTCGTTTGACGAAATTTTTCATGGCTAGAAGACGCCATCGTCTCAAAATAAAAATGGCTAGAAAGCCGAAATTGATTTTTAAAACCTGGAAATGTGCCACACAGGGCAGATTTCCGTTGCAAAAAACTTGCACCAGAGAGTCTATAAGTTGTTATACAACTTTCTATATAAAATAAACTTTACAAACAAACTTTTTAAAACTTAAAAAAGGCAAAACTTACGGAGCCGACACGTCTACCGTCTGTCCATAGAGATAGATATAGATAGATAGATAGATAGATAGATAGATAGATAGATAGATAGATAGCAGCACATGCACACGAACGTGGCACATACACATTGTATCCGTAAACTAAATTTTATCGTTTGATTAGTGATAATTGTTCAGTACAAAATCTATTTGCTGATATACAGGGAAGGATAAATCTATTTTTTCAGTATTATTGTATCTTATAATATAGAATGACAGACAATCTAGAATTTCGTGCTTAAAACATTCTTGTTTATAATCGTCAGTCAAGTATGTGCTTCAGATTAGAGTTAGCTTGAAAATGAGTCTTCAGTGAAATATATAGTCATCTAATATGTCAAGGAGTCTACTTGTATTTCAGATTTCTTGCATCCGCCAATAAATCAAATTCCACACAAAAGAAATTATTAGGTAATAATATCGCATTTGGCGGTTTGAAAATAGATTAGGTTAAAATGCCTTAAGATATTTATTTGCGGTCCTTATTTTTCTTAATTCAAATACCGCTAAGGTCAAATTTGCTATTTCATCTGTACATGGTCGAAAAATAAGGCGTATGGGATATATTTAATCGGTTATACTCTCTGCTCTATTTAAATGGATGTACTTACGTAACGACCAAATTTTATACACATTGCAGCTGTGATGGATGTTTTATAGGGTAAATTTGAACTTTGTAAATGAAATTTAAGTTGTAAATGTTTATGACATTGCCTATATCAAAGTTCAGACATTTTAGGATTTCATCATTACCTTCTCTCTCTCTCTCTCTCTCTCTCTCTCTCTCTCTCTCTCTCTCTCTCTCTCTCTCTCCTCTCTCTCTCTCTCTCTCTCTCTCTCCCTCTTTCCCAACAATAATGAAACTCGTTTCGACGTCAAAAGTTGCAAAGTGAAAATGCTTTACTTTTTCAAATCTATTTTGCAACCTGGTATTATTTCTTAGTCAAAATCGTTAATATTGTCAACAGTTTTCTGCACAAGCTATGTTGTATGCACTAAAAAACTATTCCTATAAATGTGTTTGTATATATGTACATGTACAAACACGCACACACACGCATGCGCATACACACAAACACACACACACACACACACACACACACACACACACACACACACACACACACATTTGCGTATGTATGTCAGTATGTGTATGTGTGTTCATAAGTATATAATAATGGATATGTGCCTATTTAGAAAGACATACACATTCACGCACTTACTCACCTTTGCCATAACCGAAAACAAAGATATTAACTTAAGGTCTCTGAGGAACAAATATACTTGCATGATATGCCATTTTGAAATATTTGAACTGACTACCCAAATATAGTAGTGTCCGACGTCATACGCTATATCTAAATGCTAGTAAAATTATGACAAACGAACTCCTAAAGACACAGAAATTGCGGTCTGTCTACCCGGAGGTAAACCTCGATGTTGATTTCTTCACAGAGATGACATGAAGAAACAAACATATCGCTGAGTGCAATTCTCAAAGAATATATTTGAAGTTGAGATGAAGGATTTCTCAAGAAATCTATGTAAACAGGAGTCTATAATCTGACGTCTTGTGCAAACAGAAATGAGCTCATAATGCTTCACTAATGATTGATTGTCAGATACATTCGTCTTCTCATGTTGATACAGTGAAAGAAAAGAGTGAAAAAAAGGAAGAAAAAAAAGCTAACACAAATTCTAATTACAGTTAACACTAAAATCAGAAATATATCTGGTAAGCCGTACAGGTATGCACAGTTTTAATGTGTTTTTAACTTGAGAGTATATGATAAATATCTATACGCGTTGGGATTAGGTTCTTTTCGATGTGATAGTATTTTAACAAGTTCTTTTTATACAATAACAATAGTAAAGAAATACAATACTGAAGCTTTCGTTTTATATTATTATCAATCTTCCACATTTGTTTCTCATATCACTCTTTCGAACAAAATTTGTCGCAAAGATGAAACTCCGTTTCTCAAATCAGTTATTTTCTCATGTTTATTGCTGACATTTCCACAAATATGTAAATATATTAATTTCTTTCGACAATGATAAAGGTCAATTTTAAAGAAGGTTGGAGGTAAAAATCGATAGCACCGATCACAGTGTAATGACAATACGTAATTTATCGACGCTCCAAAGAGAAAAAATGATAATGTTGACCTTCGAATGATTTGAATTCTAGTCAGAATGTTCCTGGGATTCACTAAAGCATCAATTTTGGCGCAATACAGTCCGGACATCTGTACGATTCGCTAAAACATTTAAATATATTGAATACAGGAAATTATTCATAAACATTTCATGAATAATGGATTTCAGTTCTCCTAGTGAAATATCAGACATGGTTTCTTTCTAGTAAATGAGAAACTATCCATTCTATAAAGGTGTATGCGCGTGCGTGACGTTGCACATGAACACATACACACACACCACATACACTCATATATATATGTGTATGTGGTGTGTGTTTGTGTTCATGTGCAACCGCGCGCAGGCGCATACACCTTTATAGGATGAATAGTTTCTCATTTACTAGATATGTGTATGTGTGTCTTAGTATGCGTGTGTAGAAGCAATTATTGAGATAAACAAATTAGATACATTAAATAGATTAACTACATTAAGTACATCAGTATATATGCAAAACGAGAGAATGCAAAAGGTGGAAACTTTCAGATGATGCGTTTATATGTATTAATATGTATATATTTATATAAATAGTCCCAGCTTACACAGAGTACACATGACAGAAATTTAGAGGGTGTGGAGTAAAGGTATTATGAGTCCAAAAGCTCTTTCTGTTGGCTCAGCGAACCATAATAATGCTGGTAGATTTAGTCCATAATGCGGCTGTATGGATGCATTTAACATAGGATAAGATGATCCTCCTTCCTCAAGGTAGAGAGGATCTTACATTTCAGGTCTAAACGCAGAGAAGTTCAAAGATGGAATGTTTAAATGTGGAGAACTAAGTGTATTGGAGGGGGAACTGGAGGGGGGTACCGTGACAGGGAATGATGAGAGGAGAAAAGATAGTTTAAGAAGAGTAAGGGTTTAATAATGAGGCTAGTAAAGGAATGGCAAGTATTTGCCATTCCTTTTTTCACTATCTCAACCAATAATTGTATAGCTTTCATCCCTACACTTTAAGAAACTCAACACAGTAGACTACCATTCATATACTATCGACCCCACCCTCCTATTCACCTTCCTACTCCCCCCATTTATTACCTCTCCCTTACTGACCTCATTATTAGCCCCTCACTCTTCTTGAACTGTTTTTTCTCCTCTCATCATTCCGTCCTAATACCCCCAGTCCCTCCTCTAATTCACTTAGCACTCCACATTTAATCATTCAATCTTTGAACTTCTCAGTATTAAGACCTCAAATGTAAGATCTCTGCTTTAATGAAGGAGACTCGTCTCATTCTATGTTAAATGCATTTTGTGATGGACTAAATCTACCAACGTTATTATGGAGCCACGAGATACAGATGTTGCACTCATAATACCTTTATTCCACACCGTTTAAATTTCTCTGTCATTTGTACTGTGTAATTTGAACCTATATATATATATATATATATATATATATATATATATATATATATATGTGTGTGTGTGTGTGTGTGTGTGTGTGTGTGTGTGTGTGTGTGTGTGTATATATATATATATATATATATATATATATATATATATATATATATATATTCATCATTCGTCATCTGAAACTTTCCACCTTTTGCTTTCTCTCGTTTTGCATGTATACTTATATACATCTTTTGTATTTGATATACATAATATATTTAATATAATTGATGTGTCTAATTTGGTTATCCTAATAATTGCTTCTAACCCACTCAACCTGATCCCTCTTATAGCCTTTCTTTACCTTGTGGGATGATCCCCTGCAAATACTTCTGAGTCTAAGTTTGAGTCTTTTGAGCACTAATAAATGTTTTCTATACAGAGAATACCTGGATCTCATCTGTGACCTTTATACATATATATGTGTATGTGTGTATGTATGTATGTATGTATCTATGTATCTATGTATCTATGTAAGTATATACGTTTCCAATATATTTTTACATTTCCAATTTATATATATATATATATATATATATATATATATATATAGAGAGAGAGAGAGAGAGAGAGAGAGAGAGAGAGAGAGAGAGAGAGAGTGGAGGAACTCGTTAATGTCAACGGCCAGCCAATATTGGGTACATAAGTTCGTTCCTACTATTTCTTATGGACAGCGAGAGTGAGTGATACCTAGTTTTGTTAGGGGATCACTTTAGAAGAATAAAACTATAATTAAAATCCCGCGACTCAATGGCAGCCAATGGGGTTGCTTGGTTCTTTTTGGGATATCTATTATCATTGTGTAGAGAGTGGGATTGGGTGTGTCCAAAGCCTCTCATCACTTTAAAAAGCATTATGCACAGGTATGGCTGAAGGTACCGGCATTCCCATTTTATACTCGAGAACGAGGAAATGGCCATCGTGTATGCATGTCCTTGTTCAGTTTTATTTCAAGATTTCTTGCCAATAGATAAAGAGCTGGTTTCTAACCTAAATCCTAAGGCTCCTTCATTAGAATTTCAACATCAGCAGGGTTTTGTATATATGTATGTATGTATGTATGTACTATGTATGTATGTATGTATGTATGTATGTGTGTATGTATGCATGCATGTATGTATGTATGTATGTATGTGTGTATGTATGTATGCATGCATATATATATATGTATATGTGCAGATTTGTATGTTTTGTTTTCTGCATGTATTCTCATGCATATAGTTGCATAGCTAGATATGCTCATATATATTTAAATTATAAACTTCTGGAAAGTTTTACAGATTTTTAGTTCCAATGATGGATTGGATCTGTAGTCTTCGAATCAGTCTTCATTTTGGTCTTGAGAAGCGTAATTTCTTAAGATTGGTATGAATGTATGTATGTATGTATGTATGTATGTATGTATGTATGTATGCATGCATACATGCATGTATGCACGCTCGTATGTATGCATGTATGTATGCATGCATCTATCTATATATATAGATTTTGTTGAACAGGTATGCGACCGAAACAAATGCAAGTAAAATATCTTCCTCTCGCCTTATTAGCTGCACTGTGTCAATCGTAAGTTACAGTCAATTCTTTTGTATATACTATTATCGGGAAAATGCTAGTAGTTATCTTGCGTGGAGTAGAAAATTAACAGCAGAATACAGATTAAGATAACGGACATTTTACTAATTATAACCAAGGAAAATAATAAAAAAAACTATCTCTGCACATGATCCAATTAACTATATATGTAGCAAATAATGACGTTATACCTGTCAAAGATAGGTAACTGACGTTGTTAATTTAGTGAGATTTATTCAATTAATTTAAAGAAGAAAACAATAGATTTAGCAATTCACCCTTTTACTTCTTATTGACATTCAGAAACGCGTGTTTTCTGTGACTCGGGTCCTGTTCTTATATCTATTGATACAATTTATGTGCGTGTGGGCGTACAAGTGAGTGTGTGTGTGTGAGTTTGTGAATGTGTGTATATGTGGTGCGGGTGCACACACACATGAATAATTTCAATTTATCTATATCTATAAAACTCAAAATGTGTGTGTGTGTGTTTGTGTGTGTATGTGTGTGCGTGTGTGCTTTTTATGCGTTTCCACATTGTTCATCCGATTTTGATGATTTTTTTTTTATTAAATGGCAAATTTACCCAGGCATGTCACTGCCGCATTACCGATGCCTAAAGATACTCACTTATAGGAGAAAAATCGATAAAAGTGAAGGGACCTCCCACACATACACACACACACTTGTTGCAAAAAAAAGGCAAAAGTTGCACGCGCGAAAAGGTTTTACAGGAACGTCCGATTTTTATAATTTTTGTGTCAAAAGGACCGCCATGTTGCGACATTTCAGGCAAATATCTTGCACTGCCTTGAAGCCTCTGATTCCCAAGAAAATTGTGTAAAACTTTGAAAAAATATCCATTTTTCGCATTTTTGCAAAGGTACAATGAAGAAAACTTTTTACTAAAAACTCCAATTTCGTTGTTTTTTTACGGCTAAAAAACCAACATGTATCAGCGGTTCTATCTGCCCAAAGGCATCCCTGTGCGACAAAAAAAATTCAAACTTTTCACACTTCTGCAACTCGCCGCTCTTATTACCTATACTCATTGTAGGAATTCAGCTCACTTAAATTTTACACTGACGATATTACTAACGCTTGTGAGTCGTTTCATTATATTGCATTAACTTACAGCTTGATGGGCAGGTTAGATTTCTGAGCGATGTATTTCAACAATAGATTCATTGCAATACTAGAATCAGGATTCGAACTACCAACTGTTTAATTATCATTCGCAATACACTTCCATTTTGGATGTCTTATATTCATGCTTACTCACTAATATCCTTCCTATTTCAGGAGAAACATTAGAACTCTTTATGGTTCATAATGATTTGGATGGGAAAAATATTTTCTACATCAATAACTACTGAAAACATTCATTAGATGATGATATAAAATATTCAATTACGGGTATGGAAATATGAGAACCTTGAATTAGATATTCAGAGTATCCAATACAAAGCCTACAGAAGAACAATTGTATCAGGCAATAATTTAGAACAACGTAAATACGTATTAGTAATATTGTTGGGTACAGTCATTCGAATATGCCGCTTAATCATCAATAATGTTAAAAAAAAAGAACATTTTATGTATTCTGGTATTCAATGTCATTAGAAACTATGAGATGATTTGACAATGAATCCCATCCCTATAATTGGAAAGGCATAAAAGTGTTGTTTGTGTCTCCCATTTGAATGATAGTGGTATGTGAATATAGACGAAAAATATGCATACAAACACACATTTTATATTTGCATATTTGATGTAGTTCTTTCAAATTTTGTGAGCACCGGCGCTGGATGCAGGTTTCCAACGAGCGAGTAACACGCTTAATATTCCTGTGAGTGTGTGTGTCTGCGTGTGTATTTTTGCATGCATGTATGCATATGTGTGTGAAACAGAGAGAGAGAGAGAGAGAGAGAGAAGGAGTATGATGAAATCCTAAAATGTCTGAACTTTGATATAGGCAATGTCATAAACTTTTACACTTTAACAAATAAATTTCATTTACAAAGTTCAAATTTACCCTAAATAACATTTCTTAAACTGGTCTTTGGATGATGATTTCGGCATAGAACCTCAGCCTTTATCTGTTACGAGATTGAATCCGTCGCTTATAACCCATTAAGATACAGCGTTTCAATGCAAAAACATCTGACCTACCGTTCATTGACATCATTCATAAGCCATTGGTGAGCTTTCACATAGATTTTGTGTGAGATATGTGTGTATGTATTTATGCATGTATGTATGTACGTATGTATGTATGTATATGTGCAAATATAAATATATACGTATATATATATATATATAATAAAAAAATAAGAAAGGGGTTTGTATGATAGCGTATAGAGGAATATATTATTTAAAAGATTTGGAACTCTTTTAAATAATATATATATATATATGTGTGTGTCTGTGTGTGTGTGTGTGTGTGTGTGTGTGTGTGTGTGTGTGATGTGCTTGTGTATGTAGATATGTGCACATATACATGCATATATAGATATGTGTATCTACTCATCGAAGCGATATTCAGTACATAGATATTGCAAAACATTTCCGTAGCAAAGTCTTTCAGGTTTTATTGTGTACAAATGTGTTAAATATTACTTCACGTAAAATAATCATTATTGCTTTGTGTGCCGCCATTTAATTCATTTCAATTTGATAAAGCTTTGCACCCATCAGCAAGTTTATCGTTTTCTGATTAAATATAAAACTGCATTTTATAGCGAACGGATTCGGTTTCCGTGGCTAATAAAGTTTTACGACGCAGAAACACGTGTCCTACGGTCGGATGATGTCACTCAGAACCGAAAAACTGTGCTTTCATACTCATTGTTAATAAGGCTATAAGCAGAATTTCTATGTAAATAACATATCCGCAGCGAAGGTCTTTCCACGATTGAGTTGACTCTCTCATACTAAATACAGATTTACACCTATATTTCAATCAGCACAGCTCAGTGTGCCTCTAGATAAATATACATACATACATAAACATATATATATTTATATATATATATGTGTGTGTGCAAGTGTGTCTATGTATATGTGTATACGTGCATATATAAATATATACGTATATATATATATGTGTGTGCGTGTGTGAGTGTGTGAAGTGCTTGTGTATGTAAATATGGTGGTGCTCCAGCATGACCGCAGCCACTTGGCTGAAACCCATAAATAAATAAATAAAATACATACATCTATAGATATGTGTAGCTAGACATCGAAGCGATATTCAGTACATAGAAGAATTTATGAGTATGGCATATGTCATTGCACCACTATGAAATAGGTTTGTGGTATTAATGGATAGTCAGGCCCATCTTGTTGTTTATAGATTATTTTTACACACCTTAGATACTATATCTTCGCTGTTCATATCTTTAAGAAAGTATGATCAACAGAATATACATTTCTCATTCTGTCTAAATGTCAATATATGATTCTACTTCGGATTGTTCAGCAGGATACCACAGCATTTTTTTCTTATCATAATACACTATTACAATGCCGTAACAAGTCTGCTGTGAATACGTAACACTAATGTCTAAAATATGATACATGTTCTTATGTAAATAGGAAAAGAAAACATTTACATATTAGCATATAACAGATGAGGTATTAATTCAAATGCTTATCACAACTCCACACATAAAACATGATAATAAGCTGTTTATCACATTGCATACTATGAATATAATATATATATATTCCTAATATTCTGCAAAAACTACATCAAGAAAGATTTATTTGTATGTTTGAGCATCTCGCCAATCAGTATATCCGACATCAGTAAGAAAGTATGAAATCAGCTACGAAACACTTGTTCGTGCATAAAATATACTTCCTCACAGAATTTGAATTATTCAACATAGGGATTAAACAAACTACTTTAGATCATGCAGTCATATTATTGTTTAGTCATTGCTTGATATATCCTCTTATGCTATAAACGTTTATTACAACTCCAATTTTTCAGACTATCAATCACATGATTTAGATATGTATCTACTATACTACTTTTTGATAGGTCTGACCTCCAATAATCTTCAAGTGGTCGATATTTACATAAGTAGTTGACTGTATGTGCAGTAGATAGTGTGAAAGTAGGTGGCATATGGTTATATCCTTTTATGTTATGAGTTCAAATCCCATGTAAGGTCGAAATGCATTTCCAATTCCAAGTTCAATAACATATATCCGAGTTGAAAGGAAACTAGATATTAGAGATCGATGTTATTGATAATACATTAGAAATCGTTACTCTACCATATTTTTCAAATATTTACCTAAGCATATTTAGCGTTCCCAGCAGGTAAATCTTGAGAGAAACCATTAACAGTTAAAATCATCTTAAAATGAGGCTGGCTGTTTGATCATTTTAATACAACACTAAAATGTAGAAAGATACACATTTATTCACTTTCATACACACATGCTTACATACATTCTTACATATATACTTGCATATATATATATATATATATATATATATATATATATATATATATATATATTCATGCACGCTTGCATTTATGCTCCCGTATCTACTTATTTCCACTACAAGCTTGTATATAGCATTCGTGCATTATCAATAACACAAATAGATGTAAATTTGACATTTCTGAACATACGATTAAAAGGTAGATAACTGTATGCATAATGATTGAAACCAGAAAATGAATACATCTAAGTGTTATCCGGCATATAGTAAACTTTGTCGAACCCTTATATATATATATATATATATATATATATATATATATATATATATATATATATATATATATATATATATATATATATATATGTGGTTTAATACGCCATTAAGGTAAGATCAACAAAATATCCCTTTCACTTTCTGCATCTACCTTCTCGTTGTTTTGCCTGTGGAAGCATCTTGTTATGGAGACTGCTTGGGTATAGAAGGTATGTTATAAAAACCTGCCTCTATCCTCGTCTTCAATGCAAGAAACAAGAAAAATATTAGTAGCTCTTATATTTATATATATATATATACCACTGAACGACCCAAAAGTGACGATCTGGTGCGCAGCCGGAAAACCTGCCGTCATTTTTGAAGACAATGATAGAAATGCTGTTACTGTGGAACTCCGAGTTGTTACATCGAGATGATAGACAACTTCTTTGTGTTTTGTGCCTGAATTACGACGAAGAAGTGTGCCTCTTCGACTTGTGTGGTTTCAGCAGGATGGGGTGACGGCCTACACAGCCAGAGCATCAATGGACGTCCGTTTTGCCCCATTCCCAGGTTTGCTGGCATTTCTTGTCGCTCTCGGTCCTCTGATTTGTACATATGTGATTATTTCTTGTGGGGAAACCTCAAGTGTGTATGAGCATAAATGCCGTACATTAGATTATTGGAAGAAAGCTATTCGCTTCGAAGCCACCCAAATCGACAGAACAATGCTGGAGAGAGTGGAGACCAACTTCCAAGAACGCCTTCAGAAATACATCAATGAAAACAAGACCACATAGTGGATGTTGTCTTTCACAATTAATTTTAACAAATAGTAATTCAATACGAACACATTGATGCCAACAAAATCCGTTTCCAGCTAAAATGAATGATTTTGTGAACTTTTCAAAAGCGTCGGTCCGCTCTTCCCCACTCTGTATATGGGTATATATATATATATATATATATATATATATATATATATATATATATATATATATATATATATATACATATACATATACATATATATATATATATATGTGTGTGTGTGTGTGTGTGTGTACAATCAAAATAAGCAACAACGATATTCAAAGTTAATGCAGTACGATCGTTTCATGCTACTCCATTTAATTAAGCAATGTGAACATTACATCAACTGTAAAATGCAGAGCAATACTCAGCTGCACAAAGATATAGAAATTTAATGAAATTACATTTTTACAGAAGGACATATTTCTATAACTACATTTAAACCCTGCAAGTAGAAAGAAAGAATACAAAAATCCATTTTGACTTAGCCAGCTTTGTCGCATGAAACGATCGTACTGCATTAACTTTGGTTATCCTTGATGCTTATTTGGATTTTATCACCTTATTTTGAAACTGTATGGATAATACCATACTTATTTCTAGTGCCTAAATTTAAGTACCATATTCACCTGAATTTATATATATATATATATATATATATATATATATATATATATATATATATACATATATATACACACATACATATACATACATATATATATATATAAAACAACACTGTGAAAGATTTTAGAACATTTACAAATACAAGGTCTTACAGCTGTTTCCGGTATAATTTATATATCCCTTCATTGCAGACGGTGTGAGGAAATGGTTAAGCAATACCTGGAACTTACTCACAAGGTACTGGAATCTTATATGTATACCATTGTACCTAAATAATGGATCTACAAATGCAATATCCCTGCATATCTCACGTCTATTTTCCTTCCTCCATTTCACTATCTATTTCATATCTTATCTTGAATAACCATTGCTTGACCATTTTCGTACACCGTCTCCGATGAAGGGATATATAAAATATCCCGGAAACAGCTGAAAGACTTTCTATTTTTAAATGTTCTAAAATCTTTCACAGCCTTGGTTTTTTATCTCATTCAGAATTTTTTTATATAGGCCCAGGAGTGGCTGTGTGGTAAGTAGCTTGCTTACCAACCACATTGTCCCGGGTTCAGTCCCACCGCGTGGCACCTTGGGCAAGTGTCTTCTACTATACCCTCGAGCCAATCAAAGCCTTGTGAGTGTATTTGGTAGACGGAAACTGAAAGAAGTCCGTCGTATATATGTATATATATATATATATATATATATATATATATATGTATATATATATATATATGTGTGTGTGTGTGTGTGTGTGTGTGTGTGTGTGTGTGTGTGTGTGTGTGTCTGTGTTTGTCCCCCTTGCATTGCTTGACAACCGATGCTGGTGTGCTTTTGTCCCTGTCACATGCTGATATATGACCTACGTTGGACTCCTCATTCGCATAATCTCCGAACCTAGAGCTTAACTACAGTCTGTCCACAGCACTTACTCGGCATTACCTGACACCTTTGGGTCTTATTGATACGATTACTTCTCATTACCTATATATATATATATATATATATATATGTCTGTATATATATATATATATATATATATATATATATATATATATATATATATATATATATATATATATATATATATATATATACATACATACATACATACATACGTACATACATACATACATACATACATACATACATACATACATACATACATACATTCGGTTATCCCATAAATAATACGGTTCTTTTATACTTCTTTTATTTTTCAAAATCAAAAGAAACAAAGTTCTTTTTTAATCTAAAATATACTCTCCTTCAATTTCTACAATGCACTTTCATCAATCTGGTAGACTTGCAACGTCTCTGTTCCAAAATTCACTTGTTCCTGACGAAAAATACCCCTCTAGCACTGTTCTGACCACGTCTACAAAATTCATATCTTTTCCATCCAAATGATTTTGAAGACTGTGGAATACATGATAATCAGACGGAGCAATGTCCAGCGAATATGTTGGGTGGGGTATCGTTTCCCATTCAAATTGCTCCAGCCTTTGGAACGTCATTCTCGCTGTATGTGCGTAGCCGAGAATTACCTTGTTAGGAAAACACCTTTCGTCTTGAAACCAAAGATGGACGTTTTTCTTCTAGCGCTGACTTAAGCTGCTGAAGCTGCTCGCAGTAGATCACCTTCGTTATCGTTTGGTTTTAGTTTAAAAATTCAAAGTCGACTGAACCTTTCATATCCCACCAAATAGATAATAAACCTTACATGGGTGAAGACCTTCTGTAGTCTAGGGTGCCGATGTTTCTCTTTTCCCACTGTCTTCGGCGCTTGACAATTTTTATAGAGAACCTATTTCTCGTCCCCAGTCACTATTCGATCCAAAACGAGACGTGACAGCAAAGAAGAGCATACAATCACTCCCTGCGCGCGATTAAAGTCGGGAAGTTTGTGAGGAACCCATTGACCCATTTGCTGACTTTTCTTATGGCACGCAGGTGTTCATGAATGGTTGAATAACCAAACCTAGGCTTCTCTGCTAGCCCCTCAACAGTTACGATGTGATTTTATTTCACCAGAGTTTGCAGGACGTTGTTATTGAGCTCTACACATCTTCCAGGAAGGGGCACGTCTTCTAGGCAGTAGTTTCCGGCTCATGATTTCTGGAACCACCGTTGACACTAGCTTAGGCTTATTTTCCGATCCCCAAAAATTGCATTAAGGTACCTCGCACTTTCCGTTGCGCTGTTTCCATTATTGAGCACATAAAGCAAAATATTCTGAATATGGTCCTTTGTCACTTCCATTATAGTTTTGAAAAATAGCTGTTAAAAGCGAACTGCACTCTTCAAAAACCTTGCACTGAGAATAAATAGAAGATAAAATGACGACGTGCTTTCATAGCAAGTTGAAGCAGGTATTTTATCCCGTCCCCCTCCGACTTTTATTTCATGCAATTGAAAAAGACCACATTATTTATGGGATAACCCCGATATATGTAATTACATATACGTGTATATATATATATATATATATATATATATATATATATATATATATATATATATATATATATACTAATTATTTATAATATAATATAGGATGAATTCTTTATAAGAATTTATCAAGTAGTCAGCGTGAAAAAACCTCATAATGAAAAAATAACGAAAAATTTCGTAATCGAAAAATTCATCGTTTCTTTATATATATATATATATATACATAAGTGTTTGTATGTGTGCATACAGGATGCATAAGATATTTGAGGACAGATTTATGTTTATAAAAAATAACATATATGTGATAACAGATAAATTTATTTATCAAAAAATGCTATGAGGATAAAAATAAACATTCTTTTCTATAACGTTATTCAATAAAGCCACCTTGAGCTTCAAAAACTGCTTCTATATGAGATCTAAATCATCTATATGCTCGAATCAAGTGGTCCTGGTTCATTTTGGACATTACTCTGACTATGGCAGCTTTCAAAGAATCTTTGATGTTATTCGCATGTTCCTTGACCTCTCTCTCAAAAACGCTTCACAATGGATTGAGATCTGGGGAATTAAGAGGCCAAATGTTAGGGGTTATGTGATCAAGAAAACTTTCAGCCATCCATTCCTGTGTTACTAGTGCCATGTGTTATAGTGCAGAGTCTTACTGAAACAGATATGGCATTCCATTGCATACACTGTCTATCCAGAGCTTAGGAATTATTTCCATTACCAAATTTTTGAAATTATATCTTCGGTATGTTAACTTTGGATTCCTGAACGACAATGTAACTTCCGTATAATTAAGGTATCTTCGGTCTCATGAGTAGCTAGCTGAGTACCCCTCGAGTAATTATTACATCGGATGATCTGCTAGCTAGAAAACGTATGTAGCCTAGATTTTACCTACTCCACTCACTCAATTTGTATATTCATTCTCATTCATAGCAACTGAAGTTGCCAACAGTGAGCGATAAAACAATTTTTTTTCCAGCTTATCGATCTTCTATATGGGAAAGGTATTGTTACAGAATGTTGTTTTTATACCTACGACGGACTGCCTGAATCTTACAAACATTTTACTAACAGAGAATGGGCTCTGGAGAGGGAATATAAAAATATTAGTGTCCGCTTCTGCTCTGCTTCTTAACTGGGAATAATTATTTCCAGTGAATTTCTTAATCCAAATTTCTTTAAACATGTTAGCTCTAACATGGTTGTTTCAATAGTTTCCAAATTTAATTTATCTTATTTGATGTGGAACATATTCACATTGTAGTCTACAGTTAATATATCAACAAAAATATTTTCTGAAATATTTTCTAAAAGCTCCAGCTGAAATTTATTTTGTTATATACTTATATCCTTCTTGAATCTAGAGTGCTACAATTGTAAAAAAGTTTTTAAATATTTTCAAATTTTATCACTCTCGACTCCGAATGACTACATTATATATAACGATAAGATTTACCATTTAAAAAAGTAAAAACTAAATTTTCACACATATATTCATTTTTTTTTTAATATGTTTGAGGTTTCGTTTTTTATTGCTATAAATATTCCTTTTACATATTTACATATTTATCTTCGAAGTGTGGATCTGATATCCTTTCATTTTATGTTGCAGGAGTGATTGAGTCCTCAAGAACGCAATTTAAACCAAAATAGAAAACGAAAAATATTGCAATCAAGTGCAATATCCACTTCAGCGTCACCGTCATCGTCTGTTTCCACCATTTTAATATGAAGACGCAATGTCTTATATTTGGCGTGTATATTTGAATTAATAACAAGGAATGTAAGTATATTATCTCTATCTATATACACGTTTATTGCTGTGCGCGCGTGCGTGTGTGCGAATTAATGTTTGTATTTTCAAATATTTACTTGAAATATTAAACCATCTGAACAGATACGCATAAATCTGACCCATTTACAATCAAATTCATCTCAGAATTATGCTGGCAGTATGAACTTTTTAACACATCGTTGACACAAAAAGGCACGCATGCATTTACACCTACACATATTCATCGAAACATATCTTACTGTATGCATGCTTGCATATATACATTAAACACTAAACACTTCCATAGCAAACATGTATATATTGCTTCTCTGCTTTCAATTAGAAAAACAAATATAACGTTATCATTGGTGAACATAGAACTGAATGGCAAATGGCTATTTACATTTCTGATAACGTGAAATGAGCGAATATAGGAACTTAATATTATTTTAATAATTTTATTACACATCATATGTGTACTCGGTATATATTTGTACTTTTAGCTTTGTTTAAAATTTATACATTTGAATAACTAACAAAGCTTGCGAGGAAGCAAAACTGGTCATAGTTTTCTTACCATTTAATCGCATTTGTTTCTTTTAAAATAATGTTTATTGCTCTTCGAAAAAAAAAAATAACGTTTTTCTCAGTTTTGACTGCCCTCATCAAATATTTCTCTAGGATAGTACGCATCAGTCGTAGTGAATTTTATTATATTTTCTTTATTGTTTTAAATCAGCAACCTTTCAGGTTTCTTTACAAATTTGAGAACTAAATGCCATATACAGTTCTATATTTAAGAGATGAGGAATTATGTACATTATTTACATTATTTACATTATTTACATTATTTACACTACGCCATATGCCCACGGGCATATGGCGTAGTGGTTAAGAGCGCGGGCTACTAACGTCAAAATTCTGAATTCGATTCCAAGCAGTGACATGAACAATAATAACAACAACAACAGCAATAATAATAATAATAATAATAATAATAATAATAATAATAATAATAATAATAGTAACAACAACAACAACATCGAAAAATACCTTAGGAATGAGAACCCAGGTTCGAAATTTCCCCCAAAATACCTGAAGAAGGCTGGAGGGTATATCAGCCGAAACGTTGCGTTAACAACAAACAAGATGAGGACAAATATACGTCGAATGTAAATTATGTAAATAATGTAAATGCCACATGCTCTGAAAATGGAAATTACGGTAGCTGGGAGTTGAGAGTTGTCTCGTGTTTTACCAAACATACATCGATAAAGAGTGACACGTTAGGTTATATATGTTGTCATGGCTTATCATCCTAATCTTTATTCTCCTTATTTCGGGCTTCTTTAGTACTGCCTTCCTCAAATGCTCCCTATTTTTCTGTAAGTGGTGTGCATACATTGAAAACAACGCTATGGATATGCGAGTAAATGAGGCATTTTATTTGCATCTGTTTAATTTCAACTTATATACAAAGTTAATAGTCAATTAGCATTGATACAGTTAACTGAATGAATTCCAATATATCTCTCCAGGAACCTTTCATTGACAAAAGAAGGAAAGATAATGTTGAATCAAGAGGAATATTTCCTGAGGCCCTTTAGGGAGGAAACTAGATAATGTTATTCAATGGGAAGTCATATCATAACAGTTACGTCAGAGCTGGCTGTGCTTCTGAGTTATCTTCCTGTTAGGAAAAATATTATCGAATCATACCCGTTTACTATGCCCTTAAAAATATATAAGAAACCATAGTCTAATCAGGTAATTGTTAAATTAAAGAACTCTTAAAGTGGCTGCCATCCAAGTTATAAGTAAGATTTAAGAGAGAAATTATTGATTTCCATAATAAGGGACATGACGGTAAGCCTATCAGGTATTTCTATAGTGTGAATGAGTTGAAACCTCCTTTTGCATCTGAAGAATGTCATAGTAAACTTTTCTATTGCATGCAGATATTTTAGTATATTCAACAGATTGAAACATACGTACTAAGAAATGTAAAATAGCTATGTCTTTCATTTGGAGAACGAAGTTTCCAGTTTTTCACGTATATTTTTACGTTCAAAAGAAACGTACATCTTTCGTTTAAATTCAATGTCATTGGGAAAATATTTTATATCTGCATACGCTACATTGGATGCATTCTCTTGAAAGTGATATAGTCTGTTTTTTTTACCTTTTCTCTCCTACCCTTCTCTTTCACGTTCTCTTTCTTTCTCTCTGACTTTCTCCCCCCCCCCCTCTCTTTAACTATATATGTATGTATATATATATATATATATATATATATATATATATAGATAGATAGATAGATAGATAGATATGTATATATATATATATATATATATATATATATATATATATATATATATATATATATATATATATATATGTATATATATATATATATATATATATATATATATATATGTATGTGTGTATGTATGTGGTTATCTGTGTATATATATGAATGGAGGAAAATATTGACAGATTGAAACAATTCCAAGAACTTATAAACAACGTAAATCCTCACTCTTAATTCACAGTAGAGTTCAGCAACGGAAAACTCCGCTTAGGAATTCTAATGAACAGAAGATGAAAAGTGACGTGTCCATTATAGCCCACCGACCTATGACAATACATCTTTACAACATTTCGTTCAAAACACACTCGAATCTACATTCCATTAGATCTAGCAAAATGAGTATTCACGATTACATCAAACCTGGAACAAGACACAGAAGATTCGAGCAAATGAAAGTAACACTTATCAAATAAAAATACTCTATGAAAATTATTGAAATTAGAATTCTAAGAACCAATCAAATTAACATCCAAGAACATCGAACAATCAAGGACAAAAAGAAAAAATATACTATTTTGTATATATTTCAAACTTTTAACATAAGGAACACCGATATTTTCACCAACATCTGTCTAAACGTATCAATATTATTTATGGACGAAAAAATAAAATCGTCTTCCAAAAGCATCTAGTTATAAAGGCGAGGCGAATAATAATATCACTAAAACAGATATTGACCAATGCAAAGTTATATACACAAACGGCAAAATAAATGACACTGGCCAAAGTACGGAGGATGTAGCTACGTGTAGGAGGGTCCCGAATTGCACTTCATAGAAGACCTTATCTTCAAAATTATAAACAATTTTTCCTGCAATTCGGACAGCTTAATTTACGTTATAGTATGTAAAGCTGTCAAGAACAATTCATAGGACGAGAGAGTACACCAATCAGAAAAGAGAATGATGGTACTCCACTAACTAATCAGGCAACCATACACTAGAAAATTATCCCTAAGAAAACATATAGATAGTTGTGGAAGACAGATCTTACCCAGCTAATCTATTTTCCCTTTCTACCCATGTAACGACTCAGCATTTTGATTTTACTATACTTTATTGGGCAAGAAATTTTTTTTTTATGTGTGGTTAGAAAATGTGATTAAAACTTTAGTTTCATACGTTTTTATGAGTTGTTCTTTTGAACTTTCAACCTTATTGGAAGTTTACTGTTGTTCAATACTATTTCTTGGTCTAATCTTTATATCACCACCTGTCTGTTTCCCATTTAGTTGTCTTATATCATATTTTAAAATATTCTTTTATATATTTCTTGAAGCTCTTTTTTTATTTTAACAACTTTACTTCCTCTTTTTTTACCTTTCTTTGATTTCGTAAATATTAAGGATGGTCAATTCCCTGAACTTCTATCTAGCATCTTAATTTATATGAACTAAGACTAAAGATCTTTAGTTTTCCTGACCAAACCAAGCTAATTTTATCTAGTCTCGATCTTACATATATTGTATATATAAAGAGAAAATGTGTGTATACTACGAATGGAATCGTCGGTGAAACCATGATGTTCTGGTGATATTATAAGCTAGCTTTCTGCATTTGCATTTCTTTATGAATATACAAATATATAATGCATAAAATGCATATTAGTGCAAACATATAAACATAATTTATTCAACCCTATACTTATTACTACATGAAGAAGGTTGTAAAACGGCCGTAATCCCTTGGACGTCAATTGTTTGAATAAATATATTCATGTCTCATGCCTCCTGACATTTTAAGGTCTATATACTCTTCATAAACTAATTTCACAGGTCAGATCTTCTGGATTTCAGCTGCATGGACGTTATATTACATTTCTCAATATTGAATTATCATGTGGTCTGCTAACCGGATCCGTTAGAGGAGCTTTCTGTAATAGTCACACAATTTTCTGAACCCATAGCGTATACAACAAATGTGTGTGTATGAATGTGTGGAGGGATCGAGAGGGAGAGCGAGATATATGTAAATGTATGTATGCATATGTGTGTCTGTATGTTTTCTGTTTAGGAAAACGAAAATAAATTCGACCTCGGTAGCGTTTCAAGCGAGATGCAACTTTATAGTTAATTTATTTTCACTTGTCTCAGATATCTCCAGTGTTTTCAAAATATAAATATGTTATTGATTTATTCTAAAATATTGATGACTTTGTTGAAAATAACTTGGAGTTTCAAAAGCACGAACCTAAGAAATCATATAAAGATTATTGCTTTCGATTTTCACATACAACTCCGATATTTTCCGAGATTAGTTAATCAAAATCCGTAAGAAATTGGCGAAACATTGAAATTTCGCTACATATAAAGAATATGACTAGGATGTGCGCAAATGTTAATGGTATGATGGGCCAATAATTACTAAAAGGAAAGTCTTGCTTCATGAAAACAAATAAAAACTATTTCTGTTTGTTATTGCAAATACAGATTCTTACAGCATAATCCTGTCAACTGAGAACATTGAAGTGCTTAGATAATTAGATAAATGTCTCAGAAAATATATAAATGTGTTCTGTAATATCTTATACGTTTTCGGATTTATAACAAGATACTGACAGTGTTACAGTAGTAATATACAGATCTATTAAATGTATCATTCTCACTTATAGACACAAAGAGGACTCCAGTTTCCCTTCTTCTTCTTCTTCTTCTTCTTCTTTTTCTTCTTCTTCTTCTTCTTCTCCTCCTCCTCCTCCTCCTCCTCCTCCTTGTCTTCCTCTTCTTTCTCCACCTCCTACTCCTTCTTCTACTCTTCCTCTTCCTTCTCCTTCTACTTCTGCTGCTAAAACAGCAACAACGACAACAACAACAACAGCAACTACTACTACTACTACTACTACTACTACTACTACTACTACTACTACTACTAGTACTACTACTACTACTACTACTACTACTAGTACTGTAAAAATTATTACTGTTTTTGTTCAGTGGTCTTATTTCTATCACGTGCTTTCACTGCACTACCGGGCGCAATTTTCTGTGCCTGTGGTATCTACTGTAATTTGTTGCGGTTCTCTTATTTTCACTCTATTGAAAGTGTTTTACGTAGGACGTGTGCGGTGCCTAGCAGTGCTATTTTCTGTATGTTATACATATTTGTTAGTCTGTTTTTTTTTTTGTTATGTATTTATCTGAATATTTTTTTATTATACCTATTGCGCCCATTATGATAGGAATTGTTTCTGCTTTTAGACTCCACGTTCGTGTTGCCTCTATTTTCAGATATATTATTATTATTATTATTATTATCATTATTATTATTATTATTATTATTATTGTTGTTGTTGTTGTTGTTGTTGTTGTTGTTGCTGCTGTTGTTGTTGTTGTTGTTGTTATCATTATTATTATTATTATTTTATTTTTCTATTATGCCCAGACATGCGCTGAGGCTGTGATATTTCCAGCGTTTCCTTAATGGTGAGCAGGTGTGGTCGCTGTTTGTCGGAGCGACAGTGCTGGATGAAGTGTAGGCCGAGAAAAGACGCTCACATCCCTGTACCAGTTGGGCAATGCGGTCGGTGGAAGTTCCACATTGGAGTTCTACAGGAGATTAATGGCAAGCAAGAGCTGGTCTTTTCAGAAGGATTTTAGGGCCGGGGTCCATGGATAATCTCCAGAAATCTCTGGATTGGCAGTACTACTCGAGGGGCTCATCAGTTCTAGACAAACTCTAGATGCACGAGAGTTCTGTCAGACAGACCTGTTTGTGATGTGCGCATGGCTGTGAAAGCATTCTGTTTGCAATCTTCCAGTGACCGGGCATTGCTGACTTATGGAGCTTTGTCGCATGTCGGATGTATTCGGTTACCAGCTGAGCCCATCGAGAGGGTCACCCTTCGCTTTCCTTTCGGTCAGAAGGGAAGGCAGAATTCCTCTATCAGATGGCCATAGTGAAAGAGGTAGTGTGGTGGTTGACGCTGAAAGGACTGAAGACAGTCACTATTGTTTTCGGCCAAGTTCTCGACTTTTTTCAAGTTTCGCTTGAAAAGGAAAGTAGGTATGGAGAGGGAAATGCTTCCCTCCAGTACTTTTGTTGAAAGGTGGGTGAATGTGGGGAGGATGACCTGTATTCTGAACACATGCTTGTAAGCAGGCGGAGTTCAGAATGAGTTGTTGCCTGACTGAGGTGCTTTTGGCGGTCGTAGTGACTGGTATGTGTGGGGAAACTTGGTAGGCTCTGAATGAGGTACCTTTGTTGACATTTTTTGGGAAATGTTCATGTTAAATTGTGGTTGTTAATTGTTATCGTTTTATTGTATTCACGAATTTTTGTGCTAAGCCCCAATTGTCCCTTGTTTTGTATTGATTTTTTTTTGTTTTGTATTCGGTCCTTGTAGCTAATAAAGAGATTATTATTATTCATATACACTCAACAGATTAGGGCTGTTGCAAAAGAAAAACTCCTAACATCGGGCTACAACAAATAACTTTAGATGCCAAGAACCCTCCAAAATATCCTAGCTGTCCCTAATAACGCTGCTTTCTGGAGATGTACTAAATTGGGGTTCATGCCTATTTCGTCAATCCATCTGTTCGAATCTTTAGGGATAGTTTCCAATGCACCTATAAACACTGGGATATGTTTTACCCACACTTTCCATAGTCTCTGTAAATCAATGGCTAGGTCCTGGTATTTTGCTATATTTTCTATAATGCTCATATTTTTCATCATTGGGGACTGTAATGTCAATTGTCTAGCACTTTCTAGTCTCTTTATCAGCTACTACTACTACTACTACTACTACTACTACTACTACTACTACTACTACTACTAAACCAGGCCTTCTACCTTCTATTACTCTGTTAGACTGAACGTTGAAGTCCTACAACATCTTGTATTCCTTACTTTCTATTACTTGTGTGCGTTGTCAGAGCTAAGGCCCATGCGCTAAAACCCGAAGGAACTAAAGCCGTCCAGTGGGCCCGAATGGTAGACTGTCCATGCAGAGGCTTCTGGATCCACTGCTTCTCAAATTGTTTCTGCCCATTCTTTTTGTAGTCTGTTTGATCACTTTTACTTCTTTGGTGGCAGTGGTTTCAGGTTCTTCATCTAATTAAGGGTTAATGCCGCATTCCCTTCCGAAACTGCAAGCTTCCTTGACAGTAGAATGGGATTTTTCGCTGCTATCGTGTTTTCATACAAGCCGCAGTATCCAGTCTTCTGTACTAGATAAGTACCTGCTCATTGCTACTGTGGAGGTCCTATAGCACAGTCCTCCTTGCATCATTCCTCTTCCCTCATTACTTCTAGGTAGGTACAGACGATCAACGTCTGCTTTTGGGTGGTGCATATTCTTAAACGTTAGTAATTTTCTTACCTTCGTATCCAGACGCTGGATTTCTTTAAGATTCCAGTTATTGATGGACTACTAGAAGTGCTAGGGTGTTAAAGACTTCGGTGCGATTTTTGGTGTTAAGTTCAGATTTTATTTTGTCCTATTTTCCTGTAATACTCCTTTCTATTTTTTTCCTTCATAGTAGCATGTTGTACACCATCTCCGTTTATCCACAGGATTTTATAGCTTTCTTGTGGGTTAAGCTCCTTGATGGTAGTGTCGGCATCTAATTAAAGCTGGTTGCTTGAGCTTGTCGCTTGAGCTTGTCGCTTGAGCTTGTCGCTTACAAAAGTTGCTTTTGCACACTTATCAAGGCCAAAATCCATCCCGATGTCATTGCTGATCCCTTTAACAGTTGTTAACAGCCCTCCCTACTAGCTCTTCGTCATTTCTAGAAAACAGTCTCAGATCGTCCATATAGAAGAAATGGTTTACTATATGATACACTTTGGGCCCATACTTGGTGTTACTCAGTTTGTTTGAGAGTAGAATTAGTGCCATGCAAACGAGTAATGGGAAGGGGGGGTCACATAGAAAGATGGCTCATTTGATACTGATGTTGTTACATTGGCTCATCTCATTACTGTGGCGTAGAAATAGAAATGTATTCCACTCGGCCATGCGTCCTTGTAAGAGTTTGGAGACGCCAATGAGTATTATTATCTTTTTTTTATCTACCACCAACAATGCCTCGTTTCCGAGTGTATTGGTTAGGAAGTCAGACGGAACTGTAAGCTATTATTATTATAATAATAATAATGCCAATAATAATAATAATTATTATTATTATTATTATTATTATTATTATTATTATTATTATTATTATTATTATCATTATTACTACTACTACTACTACTACTACTACTACTACTACTACTACTACTACTACTACTACTACAACAGCTATTAGAAGCTAATTTTGATTATTAGAGATTTTTTTTCTGGGATTGAATGGCAAGTCTCATATTATCACAAGAATTTTTGTGAGAATTCTTGCAGATTAGATGATAATGATGATGATGATGAGGATTTCTTGTAGGTCAGTAATACATGTCTCAATTTAGGTATCTGAAGAAAAATCTTTTGCACCAGTTTCGTTATTATGTTGAATCCACCAATTACCACAACAGCAGTCTTTCACCCTTGTGTTTCACAATCTCTCCATCTCTCTGGCTAGGGTTCTATTATTTCTCAGTTTTTTCAATATTTATCCTATTATTGTAAACTGTTGCAAAATCAATGATGTTACACTTTTTTTTTTTTACCTCTACACGATGATATCTGGTTTCATTGCTTTAATCATATGATCGGTCTCACTGGAGAAATCTCATAAATCCCTGTAATTATATCAAACGCTAGGACAGCCTCCGGGTCGTGTTCCTTACCACTTTACTTTTACTTCTAATCCACTGACTTGGCTAACATCCTAATGCGCTAATTTACTGAAAGAGGTACGCCTGCATTAATACACATTGTGTACTGGCTAACTACAATCCCTGATCTTGTCTTTATCAAATTCGTTCAAATGGATTCATCTTGAGCGGCTATAATTAGCGATCCAGTTTCTTGTTTCAGTTTCCTTTCCTTCCTTCTTCCAGCCCCGACTATCTTTCCTCACTTCTAGTATCCCGGGTTTGCTGCTTGAACTGGCCATTTAGTTCCTTTCCTTTCCAGTTAATTGTCTTATCCTGTACTTTCCTTTGCTTCTTCTTACTACTACTACTACTACTACTACTACTACTACTACTACTGCTACTGTTGCTGCTGCTGCCACTGCCGATTACAACTGCTACTACTACTATTACTACTACTACTACTTACTACTACTACTACTACTACTACTACTACTACTACTACTACTACTGTACTGCTGCTGCTGCTGCTGCTGCCGCCACTGCTGATTACAACTACTACTACTACTACTACTGCTGCTGCTGCTACAACAACAACTACTACTACTGCTACAACAACTACTACTACTACTGCTACAACAGATACTACTACTACTACTGCTGCTGCTGCTGCTGCCACTGTTAATTACTACTACTACTACTGCTACTACTACTACTACTACTACTACTACTACTACCACCACTACCACTACTACTGTTGCTGCTGTTACTACTTCTTCAACTATGACTACAACTACTACCACCAACATCAACACTCTTACTAATACTACCACCCCGTGTTTGGGAGAGGGGCATATTCGAACTGGCTGAATCGTTAACAACATTTAGCCTGTCCTTATGTTGTGCTTTCAAATTCTGTCGCGGAAGAACTGGGGTTCGAAATTGCTGGCCTTGTACCAAAGCTTGAAACCATTACTATTGTCATCATCATCATCATCATCATCAGTAGTAGTAGTAGTAGTAGTAGTAGTAGTAGTAGTATTAGTAGTATGGCGGTGAGCTAGCAGCATCGTTAGCATGCCGAGCAAAATACTTTGCGGTATTTCGTCCATTCTTACGTTATGAGTTCAAATTCCACCGAGGTTGACTTTGCCTTTCTTCCTTTTGGGATCGATAAATTGAGTACCAATGAAACACTGGTGTCCATGTGTAATCGACTAGTCCCTCCCACTAAATTTCAGGTATTACCCCTTTAGTAGAACGGCTTATTATTATTAGTAGTAGTAGAAGTAGTTTATTATTAGTATTGAGATTATTGTTGGTTTTGTTGTTGTCATTGTTTGTCCTGTGTTCGCCAATTGTTTGTCTGTATCTTTTACAATTTATTTATTGTTTTGCCCTCAAAGGGCTACGTTAGGGTTAGGGTTAGGGCTACGTTCATTATGTCTTTTTTTATATATCATTTTTTGATAAACTGACATAGAACGTAAAATTGCAAAGAAATTACGTCAAGATTTCTTTGCTGGGGGAGTTTGCAGTTTTGTAAAATTCATGCATTTGTCTGATTTAGAAATAGTAAACAGAAAATTAATTATTATGTTCCAAGCCCAGTAAACATAAGTGGCTGATTTAACAATAAACGGCCATGTTGTCACCATGAGAACAAGGGACCTTGTCTCCATAGACACAACACTTTAACGTACTGCAAGGCAATAAGAGCAACTAAGTGGGATCGCCACGACCAGCAGCAGTCATGATAACAAAATCAACAATAATGAGAAGAAGAAGAAGAAGAAGAAGAAGAAGAAGAAGAAGAAGAAGAAGAAGAAGAAGAAGAAGAAGAAGAAGAAGAAGAAGAAGAAGAAGAAGAAGAAGAAGAAGAAGACAACAGCAACAAAAACAATAGCAACTAAAGTTACTACCACTACAACTGATACTACTACAACTACTACTACTACTACTACCACTACTACTGTTACTACTAATACAAATTCAAAGACAATAATAACGAAGCCACCAATAATATCAGCACTCACGCGTTTACATTAAATTAAAAAGTTATTCCAGTTCTGCTTTTTTCTCAAATATTAATGAAATAATCAACAAATTAAACAATAGCGTCAAAATCATTTCCGCTAAGTTCAGTAGAACATTATGAAAACAACAATTACCACTGCCCTTACTTCCTCTTTTGCTGTTGGTTTTATTACTAATCAAAATAATAGTAAAAGAGATTACGATAAAGTAAGTGCAGCAACGAGAAATTAAGAAAGATATGAAATTCAGCTACAAGAAACCAGACAGGAATATTGTTTAATACGACGGTAAAGATGTGGGGAATTGTAAACACCTCCACTTCCAGATTTTGCACAGATACAAAAATAGATGAAAAGGAACCTACATATACATAAACACAAAATCTCAAAGAGCAGAGAAACAACAGCATGCCCATGTACAAAGATGACTGAAATTTTTATGGGAGCATCATTTGTAACAGAAAAAAAATCAATTCGGCATAGTGAGTGTGAGAAAGGCCGCGGTGGCTGATTCAAAATCTATCGCATCGCCCCGCTAAAGAGCGATAATTTATTCTCGTACCAGCTTCTACGGACAGGAATGTGACGAAAGTAATGGAGATGGACATGCTGCTAGAAATATGTCTTCGGTGGCTACAAGTTTAAATATTTACTGTTTTGAAAAATTGGCATTGACCTTTCTGCTAAATAATCCCCAATGGGATGTTTTTGTACACTAAAGCTACAATTTTGACAAAATTCGTCATTTTCCTATTTTAAAAAATGTAAATCGAAAGAAAATTTATCATAATCTTTGAAAGCAAGCGTCTATAATTGGATGATTTAGCAATCAACATTGATAATGTCTCCCTAATGACACATTTTTGATGCCATCCTAGACTGTTTTCTGTATTTTAATTCTTCATCTTGGCAAGACGTGAGGAACAATTGAGGGAAAAAAAGCAAAATTAGTGGGAATAAGTTGAGTTAGTTAACGTCCTTCCTCCAATTTCTATTTGAAACAATTGTATTGTACAGTGTTCAATTGTATCGACTAACAGCTCACCACAAGGTTGCTGGTTTTGTGACTAAATTAAAAAATGATTGTTATTATTTCTTTTTATGTGTTTAATAAACATCCTCTATGATCACGTTGTATTGCAGCTAAGTAAGCGAAAAAAAAACAAGTTAAACATCGTTTTTTTTTTATAGCTTTTGGGGATTTTGTTCTGATCTATATCTCATATACTGTCCCTTAAGTGAGTTAGTTAGCTGTTGACTGCAGATTCTTCAGTATTTTATGAAACATGTACGCTAGCCCCTTATAGCCCCTCTGTTATATATTTAAACAAGACGTTTAGAATATTATCTTGTAGCGACTGATTTCCGTCTGGCGTTGACTTTTCCCTAGGATTTTCCTAGTACAGTTGAACAACTTCTTTCTTGTTTATTCTTTTGTTGTCGTTCTAAAATGATACTACCTCCTTCGTTGACTTATGAATTTCTAATTTAGTGTTATCTAAATAAAATTGTCTTAAATTTGAGCCAATAAACTCGCTGTAGTTTATTTTTATTTTACCAAAAAGCACTCATAATGACGTAGCGCTCTTTGATTCCGAATTCTTATGAACTACGGTACTTTTTCCTTTTTCTTTTCGTTTTTTTTCCGTCTTCAGTGTTTTTAGGAGTGGGAAAATTAATTTTCGCTTTCTTTTCGATATGGTTGTTTTCAATGTTGTTTGCGTCGATCTTCATATTTCAGTTTTTGGTAGGTCTTGACAGATACATTTATGTCGATTGGGACAGCCATATCAATGAGAAGGCATGATTTTTGTCTAAAGTCATTCAATATCATGTCTGGCATATTTGCATCTATCTTTTTGTCAATTTGAATGGTGAAGTTCCAGAGGAGTGAGATGTGATCATTTTCAAGCACTGGAGGTGGTTTGTGTTCCCACCAGATTTTTTCATGGGGCATGTCCAGGGTTTTTCAAATTATCCAGCAAATATATTGTGCTACTCTATCATGCTTGTTGAGACACATGATCAATGGTTTCATTTTGTTGCTTACATACACATGTTGGGAAGCTACCGTTCTTTAATATGTTGGCCTGGTAGATCCTTGTAGGTAGACATTGATCTTGGGCTGCTACGATAAACCCTTCTGTTTCTGATTTTAAGCCTGAAGCCATTAGCCATTGAAGGGTAAGGGCTTTCTAAAATCGGTACTATTAGCTCTTTGGGTATTTACCATTGAGAGGTTTTCTCGCCATTTAGGAGTAAGGCGGCAGTTTTAGCAAGGGTTTTCATATGCTTAGCTTTTTCAGCGCTTGTTTCTAGTACGTCTAATTCTGGAATTTGTTATATTTAGAATTCACTTAGATATTTCTTTGCCTGTTTTGTTACTGAGTATGATACTTTCTTGTTATCATGCTTTGAGACAAGTTTTAGTATCCAGTCATCAGAATTTTTCAGGTAGGTGTCTAGGCCAATTGTAGCAATCTTCATTGCTAATTACAGTTGTAAACGCTCACGACCACCCTCTTTTCTTGGCAGGTAAAGTCGTTCTATATCTGTCTTATGGTGATGCATTCTATACATTGTCAACATTCAAACTAACAGGAGTGGTTAATGGCTTAGTTTCCCATGTTGTTGACAGAAACTTGATGTACATATAGGAATGTGAATGAAATACCCTTTCATAATAGACGAATACAGTCCACAAGAGAAAAAAGAATTAGATTTTGTTTAAGTTTTAAACAAGTGAGACATACTGTGTGATAACTGTAACGTTGAGAAAATATTAATAATGGCATGGTCATTTATATTTCGGATGAGATTAGCATTGGTGGTCATCAACTTGTGACCGAGTATGACCACTTATTAAACTTAGCAAACTAGTACTAATGTTCCGAGATTCCAAGACGTTCTTGTGCAGGAATTTGTTTTCAGTAAATAAATTGTTACACAACACACAGCACACTTCTCAGTGCAATCAGCTATAAAACCCGTGGCACAAAAGAGGTTGAGACGACCAGAAACCGACTGAACTTCATATTTTTTTAATACAATTTTACCTTCACCGAGAAGGAAGTTTTAACGAGAACTAGGATTTTTCATTCTCAGTGCTTAAAATACTAGTTAACCCGCATCTGATAAATGCTACTACTCCGAGCCTGAGTAGACCAGGGAACAATTGTAGCTCAGTGGTGGTTCTGCACTCCTCAAATCTCTGGATTTACTAGGTCCCACTTCTGGATGCAGCATAAAGTCATACCCAGGACATTACGAACTACAATAACAGTAACGACAGTAGCAACGCACGGTCAATGTAAAAAGAAGAAACAACGATTTTCTTAACTGGATGCTGAGAAGAACTTGGGATAGTAAAGGAGAAAAATTGGAGATGAAATCACAAAACACCATGCCTCTTGCCTAAGGATATTGAGGAGTAGATTGCAAAGAAAATAGTGACGTACTATTGCTTCTCCATAAAGAATAGTCAGACTTTCGACATGCACACAAAAGAGGCTTTCGAAGGAGCTCTATAATCTGTGAAGTGAGGCGGAATCAGGTTTTCGGCACTATAAATCTAGTGTTGGAAACAGAGTAGGTTCATCATCAGTTGGCGCTTGTGGGATACAGTTTGAACGATAATTTCGCGGCACAGTCTACGAAATGATGTAAAGGGAATTATGATCAGGCAAAAAAGCTAGGAAATTGATTCATGGTTAATGGCGATCTTCGCGGAGTGGTGTGGAGAGGTTTTGCAAGCACAAAAGACATGAATGACTGTGAAAAGAAAGACAAATCGACCTTTTCTCATAGTTATTGGCACCAAGGGTGGGAGAACACGACCGAGATACTAAAAGGGTTTCTTTCTCCAAGGGAAGATTGGTCACATTTTAGAAAGGGCAGCATCTTTCAACTGTAGACAGACTGTTAAGATTATGCCCTGGAATGAATGGGGGTCCTTTATAACACACCAAATGCAGAACACATACACAGAAAATATACGGAGCATCCATTAGACATATAGTGTTCGGAGTACAATTGGTCAGGGTTGTGAAGTACTCTGAATGGGTGCTTACCAATTATGTGTGAAAGAGTTGCTATGATTTACTTGCATGGAATTTGTATGTCAAAACTTTTGCCTTGCGCAATATAATGTATAAGGCTTTAACAATCTCGTTTATTATATACATGTACATCTCTACAGTTCTGTAACGTATTTTTAAATCGACTTTTAAAAGCTAGTAAGCTCTTGGGACATATTGGTAACAACAACAACGACAGCAACAACAACAACAGCAGCAGCAACAACAACGACAACAGCAACAACAACAATATTGATAATAATAATAATAATAATAACAACAACAACAACAACAACAACAACAACAACAACAACAATAATAATAATAATAATAATAATAATAATAATAATAATAATAATAATGGACTCTTTTTGTAGTGAATATTGTATTTGATGTTGTACATATGCTTTTGCGCTTGCTATATATGGACGTGCTACAAATTTCTCTGAGGATTTTTCACTCTTTTCTTTTGTTCTTGTTTTTGTTTGTACATCTATATAAAAAATATTTCTGTTTTGATTAATTTTTAATAGGAAATATCTTAGAATGCACTGAATGTCTACCCTCATACCGGAAGAGATACAAGTTCTGTTAATTTTAGGCATAATTATATTTTCCTGTTTTAGTTTACTTCTAATTCAGATGGCTTCTTTGCAGAGAAATGCCACCATAAAAATATATCAAAAATTAGCGTAACTATAACTACAGAAAGACAAAATTTAATTTCACAGCGGGACCTACTGAGGAAAATAATATTACAAAATGTATATTAGATCAATTTGAATGAAATTCTTAAAAACAACAAAACGCAAAATAAATAAGCCAAGTTTAACGTGTAGAAGTGTCGTTTAGTATGACTCGAAAGATATTTTCGGTTGAGCTTTTCATTAATGTTGTTAATTATAACCAGAAGCTGAGCGCAAATTTCATCTATCTATCTATCTATCTATCTATCTATCTATCTATCTATCTATCTATCTATCTATCTATATATATATATATATATATATATATATATATATATATATATATATATATATATATACATATATATACATACACACACACACGCACGCACACACACACACACAAGTTTAAATAAATGGAGTTATATGCATGTATTAAATGATTTCTTTTATTTCCGACATATGTTTCGAAGATTACAATTGGTTCATTGCAAGGGAATGAATAATGTTGAGAAAGATGTAGTCTTCTCTTCAGGGAAATGCATAAAAATCAACTCAACCGTAAGACATTATTACCGAATGTGACAACTGCGATTAGAGAAGAATGCTACATGGTTGTTTTACAATGCATTGAGACAGAGTAAAAAAAAAAAAATTCACATCGTAACCGCTGTGTTTAAGCTTCGTTAAGTGTTGAGCGCTGGAGCGATTAGAAATGGCATATGCTCGGTAAGACCGCATGGAAGCAGAACGGCATGAAATAAATGGAAGAGGAATGCGACCAAGGTTTGGGGAGTAATCCCAACAAATCCTGTAGGAGATTTTGACTTGAGTTTAGGTTGAATACTCTCTCTGTTTTCGGTGATTTGTGTTTACATTTCTCAATTATATTGTGCGCTTATAGAATCATTCATTGATTATTTCGTGCATATTCAAATAAATATGTATCAACACACTGAAAAAGATGTCTTTGTATGAATGGGCTCTCTGGCCAAAAGAGAAAAAATGCTGTTGTTGCTATTATTCAGAATGGTTACGGCATCTGACAAAATGCTAAACATCTACATTCAAATCCACTGAAGTTGAATTTTGCCTGGAACTCTTCCGATGTGGATACAATGAAGTGAAACCTATTTAATTGAACGGCTTACCCTTTCCAATTTCAGGCGTTGTGACTTTGATAATGATACTACTACTACTACTACTACTACTACTACTACTACTACTACTAATAATAATAATAATAATAATAATAATAATAATAATAATAATAATAATAATAATACGAATAATAATAAGAAGACACCGGGGAAGTGAGAAGACACCGGGGAAGTGAGAAGACACCGGGGAAGTGAGAAGACACCGGGGAAGTTTAACAGAGGAGACACCGGGGAAGTTTAACATGTGAGTACGATAAATCACTGCTCCGAAACTTACCCAAAAACATCGGAAATAAAGACATCGCATGGAGCCAAAAAATAACTGACAAAGGGTTGGACTATATTCGAGTAAGTAATACTCATTGAAATTTATTCCTATTTTTCCAAATATAATGATGTATTTTAACTTGATACCTCCACTACCCGAACAGTGATCGTAAACACACGTGTTACATCAAAATACAGACCATCTCCAAACCCAAACACCATGCACAAAACATAGCTGACAAAGGGTTGGACTATATCCGAGTAAGTAATACTCAATGAAATATATCTCTATTTTTCCAAATATAATGATGTATTTTAACTTGATACCTCCACTACCCGCACAGCGATCGTAAACACACGTGTTACATCAAAATCAGACCATCTTCGAACCCCAGAACACCATGTACAAAAAAATTACAAACAGATTAAATAACACCGGTATTATTCCACCCAAGAATAACAATCGAGAAGTACGTACTGTAAGCTTGTTACGACAAAAGTACGAAGATATGAACGTGCAAAACAATCTGACAACAGAAATAAACGAACCGGTACCCTACGAAAACGATGACCGTCAAAATAAAGGGCCGAACGTTGTTCCTCATGTCCCGCAAACAAAACCAAAACGGCATAAATGGACACGTGAGGAACACATTTCGATCCTACACGCCTATGTCACAGCAGTGCTCTACCCAAAAAACGAAAACGCAACAACACATACATATAAAATATGGAAGAAAAATAATGTAAATATAGACCTCGATAAAACAATGAACCCTAACAAACTAGCTAACATAAGAAGATATATTCTAAAAGCCAAAAAAATATCAGAAATAGAAATAGAACAATTGAAAGGAAAAATACATCAGGAAAATCTAGATAGTAGTCACACAGCAATGCCAAAAATAATATGAACATTGAGATAGCAAAACACGAGGACAAACGTAACATTTCCGGCAAAAACGAAGTAAACAAAATACAACAAGCCCAGACCGTAGAGATGTATAATAGTGTACAAAAAGCACCAATCCAGAACACCACACTCACACATATGAATGAAAAGGAAGGCAAAACAAATATAAAGCCTGGAAATAACGAAGGGAAATTTAATAATTACGATACTATGAAAATGAAAATAACCGAAGAACTGAAAACCACAGATCTTAGAATGGACCACAGATTATACCTCCCAAAAATCAAAATAGACAATAAAACAACATCAATAATAAATAGCATAAACATGGCCGTCACGGAACTAACAACCACAGAGACAACAGGCAATATCACTGAGCTAAATGACATAATATATGCGGCAGCCACTGCAGCCACAAAAGAAGCAGGATACTCACTCAAACCCATCCGAACAGGAGTTCTACCACCCAAACAGACCTTGTGGATAAATAACATCCAGTACAAAATTTTAAAAAAAGAGAAAAGATTTATCGATTCTCAACGAAATTAGTAAACAATCAACACTACTAAGTAACAAGAAGAAAACAAAAATACTGTACAAATACAGCATTACAGAAAAAGACTTACCTGAAGCAAAAGAAAAACTAAAGCAAGACATCCTTGCCAAGGCACAAAGGATCCGCCGGTATGAGAAACGCCAACGTTTCTTTGAACAAAACAAACAGTTCAAATCCAACCCCAAAAAACTCTACCAAGAACTGGGTAAAAATAAAATAGACATTACTTCAGCACCAACAGCAGAAGAACTAGAGAAATTCTGGAAACAAATATGGTCGGTGAAGCAACAACCCCAGAAAAGGACCATTAAAACAACGAACTTAGCTCCTGAGCAACTCTAGGCCCCTATAACAACTGAAGAGGTTACCCAGACACTGCAAAGACTAAGCAACTGGAAGGCACCTGGACACGACAAGATCCCCAATTTCTGGTTAAAACACCTGCCAGGAATGCATAAAAAGCTGGCAGAAAACTTTAACAACATACTAGCAGATCCAGAGACAATGCCTGAATGGCTAACGAAAGGGAAAACCATCTTAATCCCCAAATCCACGGAAACGGAGAAACCACAAAACTATAGACCTATAACCTGTCTCCCTACGATCTACAAAGCCTTTACTGCAATAATATCGCAGAGATTGAGTAAACACCTGGAAAATAACAACCTGTTTCCAGAAGAGCAGAAGGGATGCTGCAAGGGGTCATACGGCTGTAAAGATCAATTATTGATCAATAAAGCCATAACTGAAGACTGCCGCAGAAAGAAGAAAGGCCTCAGTATGGCCTGGGTGGACTACCAAAAGGCTTTCGACAGTGTTCCCCACACGTGGATTCTGGAAACACTAGCCATAAACAAGGTGGCACCAATTATCATAAAATACATAGAGCACTCAATGAACAAATGGCAGACAGTGCTACAGCTCCAAACAAAAGAGGGACTTGTGAAAACGAAAGCCATCCCCATTAGAAGAGGAATATTCCAGGGAGTCACGCTCTCTCCACTCCTGTTCTGCCTGGCACTCACACCTTTAACATAATTGCTAAATAGAACTGGATGCGGTTACAAATGCTACAGAAAAACGGTCAGCCACCTTCTATATATGGATGACCTAAAATTATATGCTAAAAACGACAAAGAGCTAGAAACATTACTACAGACAGTACACGGCTTTACCAAGGAAATAGATATGAAATTCGGATTAGAAAAATGTGCCAAAGCAACCCTGAAAAGAGGAAAATTAGTTAAAAGTAGCAACATCACACTAGATAAAGCCAATGAAATAAGAGAACTAGACGAACGCCAAACATATAAGTAATTAGGAGTCAATGAACTAGTTAGGATACAACATACACAAATGAAAGAAAAAATAAAGAAAGAGTACTATAGACGAGTTAGATCAATACTAAAAATAGAGCTCAATGCTAAAAACAAGATAATGGGTATCAACACTTTAGCTGTCCCAGTTAAAAGCTACAGCTACAACATCCTTAACTGGACACTAAACGAACTATGTAAAATAGACAGGAAAACAAGAAAAATAATGACAGGATATAGGATGCACCACCCAAAATCTGACATAGAAAGGCTATATACACAACGCACAGAAGGTGGCAGGGGTCTTATACAGCTAGAAAACTATTATAAAATAACCACCATAGGTCTGCAAAAATACCTACTCCAGAAGCAAGGGAAACTAAAACAAATAGCCACAAAACACGAGCAAAACAAAAAACTGTTTTCAGTATTTAAGGAAGCTGACAAATACAAGCAAGAAATCAATCTACCTAACAAATACGAAGAAGAAGAAAAAGAAGAAGGAGAAGAAGAAGAAGAAGAAGAAGAAGAAGAAGAAGAAGAAGAAGAAGAAGAAGAAGAAGAAGAAGAAGAAGAAGAAGAAGAAGAAGAAGAAGAAGAAGAAGAAGAAGAAGAAGAAGAAGAAACAACAAAAGCTATAAAACAAATGAAATCCAAACTAAAACTAGAACAGCAACGAACCATGATAAAACGATGGCAAGAAAAGCCCCTACTTGGTAAATACTGGGCTAAACTAAATGCGAAAGAAATAGACAGAGAAAAATCCCAGCAATGGCTGAGAAGCTCAGGACTCAAAGCAGACTGAAGGATTTTTAATTGCTGCACAAGACCAGAGACTCCCCACCAGATATTACCAAAAACACATAATGAAAAGAAATATAACAAGTAACTGTAGAATATGTGGAGATGGACAAGAAACAATAAATCATATTATCTCTGGCTGCCCAGTCCTGGCTAAGAAGGAATATATTCACAGACACGACAGAGCTGGGACCTATATACACTGGAAGCTATGCCAACACGATGGAATAACAACAGAAAAAAGATGGTATAAACACACGCCAGAAAAGGTCACAGAAAACGAGAAAGCAACCATACTCTGGGATATGCCAATACACACAGATAGAGAAATTAAGGCATGTAGACCAGATATAGTTGTCAAAGATCATGAAGAAAAAAATGCTTTCTAATTGATGTATCAATACCAGCAGATGACAACGTTTCTCTAAAAGAAATGGAAAAACTTTCAAAATACAAAGACCTGGAAATAGAGATAACTCGAATGTGGAATCTAAAAACAGAAACAATTCCTATCATAGTAGGTGCCTTAGGTATAATAAAAAATTATTCAGACAAATACATAACAAAAACACCAGGACTTACAAATATATATAACATACAGAAAATTGCACTACTGGGTACTGCACACATTCTACGCAAAACACTTTCAATACAGTAAACATAAGAGCACCACAGCACATACCCAAGGCGCACAGAGATGCGCTCGGTAGTGAAGTGAAAGCACGTTATAAAAATAAAACTACTGAACAATAATAATAATAATAATAATAATAATAATAATAATAATAATAAGAAGAAGAAGAAGAAGAAGAAGAAGAAGAAGAAGAAGAAGAAGAAGAAGAAGAAGAAGAAGAAGAAGAAGAAGAAAAAGAAGAAGAAGAAGAAGAAGAAGAAGAAGAAGAAGAAGAAGAAGAAGAAGAAGAAGACTACACAATCAATGTAGTCACAACAGAAATTACTGGAAAAAATGGGAGGGAATGACTGATGAAAGGAACCCTAAAAAAAACAGACCGAGAGCACTATTTTGGCAGCGAATGTCCAAGACTTGCCGAAAGCCATTACAAGTTGTGGCGACATGATCAGGTAGGAAAAGAGCTACAGTAGAAACTGCACGAAACGTGGGAGCTACAGATAGGCAAGGCGTGGTATGAGCACAAACCGCAGAGAGTAACGGAGTCGAAGACCAGCAAAATCTTCCAGGATTTACCAATCCAAACCGATGATATGTGCATCTCTGATCACAAGCAAAAGTAATGGGAAAGCAACATAGCTATGTGTTTAGAGGAATGTTTTGGAGTTTGAATAATTCACCGCTGGAAACAGGAGTTTGGTTCAACATCCTTAAAAAAACCTTTATTCAGGGATCTTTTGAGCAGGATGCTGTATTGGATCTGACGAAAATTCTAACTGGGCCCCACCTGCAAGGTCATGCGCTGTTTATCTTGATATGAGATCACCATGTCGCGCACGTTTGTTTCTTATTCATGTGCCTGGTGTACCCTTATCAGACGGGTAGCATGATTGGTTTACTGGGCTTCGTTTATTTTACCCCAGTGCCACTTTGATGGCATGCACTGCTCTCACACAATAATAATAATAATAATAATAATAATAATAATAATAATAATAATAATAATAATAATAATAATAATAAATGCCTTGATGTAGTACCAGGCAGTGGCTTTAATGGTTTCTAATCTTAATTGATTGGAAGTGTTATCATGTACGTTGTTTTGTCTTGGTATAAAAGATGGGCTACAGCAAATATTCTACTTAATACCAGATTTGCTTGTCAGTTGTTTGACCTTAACCAGTTGAGCATGTCCCTTGGTGGCTGACGATATGTGCATCTCTGATCAAGAGCAGAAGTAGTGGGGGAGCATCATAGCCATGTGTTGAGAGGAATTTTGGGGGGTTTGAATAATTCACCTTTGGAAACATGGGTGTTTTGCTCAACATCCTTAAACAAACCTTATTCAGGGACCTTTTGAGCGGGATGGGCTACTCGATCTGAAAAAAATTCTAACTGGGCCCCACCTGCGAGGTCATGCGCTGTTTATCTTGATATGAGATCACCATGTCGTACACATATGGTTGTGATGCATGTGCCTGGTGTACCCTTGTCAGATGGGTAGTCATGATGGGTATATTGGGCTTTGTATATTTTACCCCAGTGTCACTTTGATGGCATGCACTGCTCTCTCACTCAATAATAATAATAACAATAATAATAATAATAATAATAATAATAATAATAATAATAATAATAATAATAATAATAATAATAATGTATTAGATATTGGTCCTGCCGAGCACAATTATATTTTGAATTGTGTGTTGACTGGACTGAATTTATTTTCCTTTTTCATTTGTTTGTTTTTATCATGCCTAGCTCTATTTTCATCAGCACTTAATATGCTTCACCACCAATGACCCAAATATTATTGGTATTTTATTATTATGTGGATTTTCAGAATATTTAGGAATATACTGACAACCCATTACTGTCAGCTTTGATATTCTATGGATACAAGTGAAGTATTGGAGCCGTTATCTCAATCAAATTTAAAGTTTTATAACTTTGTAAGAAAATGTTTTTATTAATCTGACTATGTCTTCTATGTTTTCTTCCGCATTTTCTGTCTCGTTTTTGATCTTCTTTCTCCGTCTTCCTAATTCTCATCTAAAATTTCTTATGTCTTTCATTTTCACCTTAAATCTCCTAACATCTGCTCACAGCCAAGAATCTATCATTTAAGAATAGAAATAGTATGGTTGTCTATACTCGGCCAAAAACCTCTACTTGTAAGAGAAATAAGAAAGACGTCTCTACATTTTCATATTTACCAAAGTAACGAAAGAAAAAAAACTATTAATAGAATAATGCTGTGGCAAAAATTGGCGAGAAACTCAGCTAAATGTAGTATTGATTTTTTTAAAATTTCTTTTCGGACATTGATGACAAATACTATAGGTAAAAGTTACAAAATATAAAATATAATATATACATTCATCATTTTATGTTACGTTGTTTTTCATTTTCCTTTTACTGTTTGTAACTATTCTAACTTTATCATTTATTCACTTTGTAATTCGTTCTTTCACAATGGATTTATCATTTTCATTTATTATTTTCAGTATTATGTTGGCTTTAGTTCATTGTCGTTGTTGTTGTTGCTCTTGCTAGTGCAATTGCTGATGTTCTTGTTGTATTTGAGATTTTTAGCTTTCATTGTGGTTTTGGCTTTAGTTTCATTTTATAGCTCGCATTTTATACGATTAATTTCCAGTAGTCAGATAGAAGAATCCAAGTAGCGCCAACACCGACAAAATGTTCCAAAACTGAGACAGTTCTGGTATTTCTACTGATAAAAAATACAAAGCATTTTCACATTCTCCATATATATTTCTACTGTCTTACAAACGCTTCGTGATTAAAATATAATTTTGGTTTAATTCTATGGTAGACAAACCCTATACATTCCATCTGTAACACGCTCTAAGAACAAACGTGAATACATAAACATGAACAGACACACATACGCACACACAGAAAGACATACATATATACACACTAGCATAAATACATACATACAAGTATACACAACACACAAACACACTCCCTCATAGACAAACACACACTCACGCACATACATAATGCAATTAGATATATGAAGTAGATAAATAAGAATAAACAGTAATAAATTATAGACGCATGAACTCACATGACACAAACGCATACCTACAAACACACAAACACATACACAGATAAACACACTTACATCATGTGTATATGTGTGCATGCGAAAACAGAAGCAGATAAAAAATATTGTGAGGAATTAAACCTGCATTTAAACACGTAGATATATATATATATATATATATATATATATATTTATCGTATGATTGTGTATAGAGGAATATATTATTTTGTATGACAGACTTTAACAGACTGTCTGGTAAAGTCTGTCATACCGGCCATGATGAAATACCACAAGGTATAGAAAATACGTATTCGCCTTTATACATTTAATCCTTTATATTGAACACTCAATATTTCATCTATTCAATAAGACATATTCCATATATTCAATAAGACATTCAATACTTTATTTCATAGTACCATCCATTTTTATTTTATATTATATATTGTATATTATACTATATATTGTATATTCCATATTCTATATCTCACATTGGTTTTGCAGGAATATAAACAAAACATAAAAAACAGACAGTGTTGGAACTCTTTTAAACAAAATAATATATATATATATATACACGTGTGAATCTAAGTATGTATGTATGTATGTCACTATTCACTTCATTTCAAGATTATGCCAATAGAGAAAGAATCGGTTTCTAACCTAGATCCAAGGATCCTTCAGTGAATTTTCAACATCAGCAACAGGGTATTTTTGTTTGTATGTATGTATGTATGTATGTGCTGATTTGTATTCGTATGTATATAGTTGTATATCTAGACATGCTCATATATATTTAAATGGTAAACTTCTGGCAAGTTTTACAGATTTTTACAGTTCCTGTGATGGACAGATCGGTAGTCTTCGAATTAGCTTTCCCCTTTCTGGTTTTGAGAAGCCTAATTTCTTAAGATTGGTATTTACATATCCCTGGGTCCCAATAATTACGGGCATAGACCTGAACTTGTAATCTGAATAGAGTAACTGCAGATTTTTCAGTAGTTCATCATAGGTGTTCTCTTTTTCACTGATATTCAGCTTTATGTTAATATCCGCTGGGTAGCTAATTTCCACAAATGTGCACAGTTGTGGAAATCATTATATCAGCTCTGTTGTGTTTACATTTTATTGAGGTCTTTACTGGTACATTCCACCAGTATTCTTTATTATCATGAGTGACTATGGCTTCTACCATATTGAAGGTTTTTATTTCTTTGTCCTTGGGATTATCCTTCCGACGTATTTCATTATAGAGTGTCCTAGTTACAGCGTCATGTCTCATCAGTAGAAAATACCATGATGACATTTTCGGACAGTTGCTTATGATGTGGATCATATCCTCAGTGTGAACTCCACAAAGTCTGCAGCGATTGTCACACTGTACGGTTTTACCTGCATCTTTATCCCTTTTGTACATCAGGTATTTGGTTGATATTTTCTGAACTTGGTTTGCAAACCCAGACCCTTCAAAGTGGGAGGTAGTAATCCGACTATTTGTTCATGATAAACTGCTCTGATGATCGACGTTACTATCATCACGGAGCTTTCTACTAACATATCCCTGCATAATCTTGTGTTCATATAGGTTCGTCCTTTCATCTGATATGTTTCGGTAGAGTCGTGCAACTACTTTGAGCATTATTCTAGGTTATCAGACAAAGAGTGTTGCTCAAGGAGCTGCCTACCATGTCTTATGATGTTATCAGCCTCATTCATGCAAACTTGGTCAAGGGATGCACTTCGACTCTTGGTGGTTAAAAGATGTTGCCGTAGCGATATGATGCGACATTCAAAGGCATTTTGGATCGATGTTAAGCCTCTTCCACATTGTTTTCGTTTTAGGTAGAGGCGGTCTACATCACTGTTTATGTGGAAATTATGTGTGCTTATTAGTATTTTTCGGGTTTTCACTTCAATGGCTCGGATCTCATCAAGCGTCCAATCAAGTAACCCAAATGTTGGCATGAGTATTGGTACTGCACACACATTGTTGTGGACCACTGTTTTATTGAATGCAGAGAGTTCTAAGGTGCAAACTTTCTTTATTCGGCTGTAATAGTTTTTAGTGACACGTGTTTTGTTACAGGTGCCACTGTAAGATATATTTTCATCCACCCCTTGATACCTGTAACATTTCTCGTCAGATATATGGGAAGCAGTCAACTCATTAATGGAGATGGTACTAGTCAGGTTTATAGTTTTCCCCCTTTTCACAACCATATAACAACATTTATTCCGACCAAACTCCAATCCTACATTCTTTGAGAATGCTGTAACTAGATCAAGGCTCATTTTCATCTCATGCATCTTCTTTGCATAAAGATTCAAGTCATCCACAAAGAAATAGTGTGCAATTTTTGTATTTCTGTTTCCTTGTGAACCAGTGAGATATCTCTTTTACTCTTTTACTTATTTCAGTCATTTGACTGCGGCCATGCTGGGGCACCGCCTTTTTAGTCGAGCAAATCGACCCCAGGACTTATTCTTTGTAAGCCTAGTACTTATTCTATCGTTCTCTTTTTGCCGAACCGGGGACGTAAACACACCAGCATCGGTTGTCAAGCGATGGTGGGGGGACAAACACAGACACACAAACACACATACATATATATATATATATATATATATATATATATATATATATATATATATATATATACATATATACGACGGGCTTCTTTCAGTTTCCGTCTACCAAATCCACTCACAAGGCTTTGGTCGGCCCGAAGCTATAGCAGAAGACACTTGCCAAAGGTGCTACGCAGTGGGACTGAACCCGGAACCATGTGGTTGGTAAGCAAGCTACTTACCACACAGCCACTCATTCAGACTTCTTTAAGATGAATGACAAGGGGTTTACAGAAAGCATAAACATCACAGAGAGGCTTTTTCTTTGGAATATGCCTTTGCGATACTGTATTCTATCGGTGATAATACTCTTTAATTTCAAGATTGTGAGCCACCATGAAGTCAGGTCAGCTCAAGTCAGCTCGGAGTGCTCAAGTTGAGCTAAGTTCCAATTTATAATTTGAGTGGAGGCAATACGAGCGGAAAACTACAGGGACATGACCTATTATGCAGCAAAATATACAATATAACAGAAGTATTAATAAGATACAAGCATATAGACATTTACACATTTTTATAAACCTGCACATATGTAAAAATATTATATTTGAAAACATTTATAAATACACAGGCATTTAAAAAAATATATAAGTAAAATAAGTACAAAATATACATATAATAATATATATGAAAACGTCGATATTATATAAAATATAGTGAGTTATAAGTTTACAAGATATACTATATAGGAATAAAAATTTAGAGGTCAGAATGCAAGCACATCGAATATTTAAAAATATATAAAAACATTTATAAATGCATAGGCCCCTGGACTAGCTCATGTGCGGGCGACGCCCCTGGGCCGGCTCATGTGCGGGCGACACATGAAATTTTTCGAGCGGGATCGTTGCCAGTGCCGCTGGACTGGCTCTTGTGCCGGTGACACATGAGGCTTTTTCGAGCGAGATCGCTGCCGGTGCCCCCGGACTGGCTCATGTGCGGGCGACACGTGAAATCTTTCGAGCGGGATCGTTGCCAGTGCCCCTGGACTGGCTCATGTGCGGGCGACACATGAGGTTTTTCGAGCGAGATCGTTGCCAGTGCCCCTGGACTGGCTCTTGTGCGGGTGACACATGAAATGTTTCGAGCGGGACCGTTTGCCAGTGACCCCGGACTGGCTCATGTGCGGGCGACACATGAAATCTTTCGAGCGGGATCGTTGCCAGTGCCCCTGGACTGGCTCATGTGCGGGCGACACATGATATCTTTCGTGCGAGATCGTTGCCAGTGCCCATGGACTGGCTCTTGTGCGAGTGACACATGAGGTTTTTCGAGCGAGATTGTTGCCGGTGCCCCTGGACTGGCTCATGTGCGGGTGACACATGATATCTTTCGAGCGACATCGTTGCCAGTGCCCCTGGACTGGCCCTTGTGCGGGCGACACGTGAAATCTTCCGAGCAGGATCGTTGCCGGCGCCCCTTGGCTGGCTCTTGTGCGGGTGACACATGAGGTTTTTCGAGCGAGATCATTGCCAGTGCCCCTGGACTGGCTCTTGTGCTGGTGAAACATGAAATTTCTTCGAGCGAGATCGTTGCCGGTGCCGCTGAACTGGCTCTTGTGTGGGGTTCCGGGATTTTTCGAGCGGGATCGTTGCTGGTGCCCCTGGGCTGGCTATTGTGCGGGTGACACATGAGGTTTCTCGAGCGAGATGAGCGTGGCCTTTGCCAGTACCGCCTGACTGGCCTTCGTGCGGGTGACACGTAAAAGCACCCACTACACTCTCTGAGTGGTTGGCTTTAGGAAGGGCATCTAGCTGTAGAAACACTGCCAACTCAGATTGGAGCCTGGTGTAGCCATCTGGTTTCACCAGTCCTCAGTCAAATCGTCCAACCCATGCTAGCATGGAAGGCGGACGTTAAACGATGATGATGATGATGATGATAGGCATTTTAAAATAGAAGGCGTTTATATGAAATAGGATATAGTAAATTATACGTTCATAGGATATGTTATAGAACACGAAGCGTGTGGAAAGTAGAAAGTCAGACACTTTACAGCCTTAAACGGACATACTAAAATTAGAGACAATGTTCAATGGATCCACAAGATTCATATATATATATATATATATATATATATGTGTGTGTGTGTGTGTGTGTGTGTGTGTGTGTGTGTGTGTGTGTGTGTGTGTGTGTGTGTGTGTGTGTGTGTGTGTGTGTGTAAGGAAATAATTTTATTCACAAACGCATGATAGTGCTAATATACCATGAACAAGATAAACTACCCATATTTTGTAAAAAATGTGTCGGTGGCCAGCCATGAGAGGAGCCCAGTTCTTTACCTTTATACTAAACTGACCCAACGATCAATTCTTCTACATATTTAGGATATATAAATCTAGCTTTATAAAACGCTATCGTACGTTAAATACATTATATATATATATATATATATATATATATATATATATATATATATATATATATAAATCCAATGTTTAGGCAGAATGGTATACATATAAGATTCCAATACCTTGTGAGTAAGATTCAATTGTTTTTAACGACCAATCTTAAAAACAATTGGAACTTACTCACAAGGTATTGGAATCTTTTATGTATACCATTCTGCCTAAACATTGGATTTACAAATACAATATCCCTCCATTCACTCTCTATTTCCTATCTTAACTAAACTAACTATTGCTTAATCATCCTCTCACACCGTCTCCGATGAAAGGATATAATAAATATCCTGGAAACAGCTGTAAGACATTCTATTTACAAGTGTTCTATATTATACACACCCTTGGTCTTTTATCTGATTACGAAAAGTAAATCCTTATATTCACACGCTGATATATGACCTACGTTGGACCCCTTATTCGCATAACCACCGAACCTGGAGCTTAACTGTTGGCTATCCATAGCACTTACTCGGCATTACTTGAAACCTCTGGGTTTAATTGACACCACCATCGCTCATAACCTATATATATATATATATATATATATATATATATATATATACGGTGAGCTTCTTTCAGTTTCCGTCTACCAAATCTATTCACAAAGCTTTGGTCGGCCCGAGGCTATAGTAGAAGACACTTGTCCAAAATACCACTGGATCTGAAACCATGTGGTTGGGAAACAAGCCTCTTACAACACAGCCATGCCTGTGCCTATATATACATATATATATATATACACAGTCAAAATATATAGTATTATACATCCATTACAGCCGATCTTCTCAATCGGTTTCGATCTATGATACTATATAATTTGAATAATATACACGCTCTGTTCACAAATATACGAGTATACTTTTTTCTAATAGATTCCTATTAGTGAGTTTATGTGTGTTAGCGTGTGTGTGTTGTATGTGAGTACTTGCTGTGTGTATGTTGTGTGTGTATATGCTTGAATGTATGAATATATGTAAATGCGTATACATGTGCGTTTATAGTTATAATATCTGTAGGAATCGCAGTTGTATCACAGCCGCCGTATTCTCTTCCAGTATATTTAAGACTACATCCCTAAATTGAGTAAATTTTCCCTATTGCCCCGAGCTGTAATGATTCTGCAGCATGCAAAACAAGATATTCTTCAAAGAATAAATCAGTATTTGCTATTGATTTCAGTTTAGCTACTGATTATAACTGATGATTGTTTTTTTTTTAACCCAAGGCTATCTTGATCGAGCGCAACAATGATCAAACAGCTCCATCCAACTTTGACCAAGCACAGCAATGCTCATACTCATTCTTTCGAGTATAGTGTCTCTATGTCACTATAATGTCATGTGTCCATTTTTAAAACAGTATAAAGTTATGTGATTGGGAATTGTTGGCTTCTATTACTAATAAATCGAGACATCACATAACTGCTTCCTCATTGCCTACAAATGACTTGTTGACCTTATATGCTGCGAAAACTTATGTGTGTCTCATTTCAAGCTCACCCAGCACTTCCGTGCTCCAAGTGTTAAAACCCAGAATCCCCTTAACGCTTACAATATTTTCTTTATCAAATTGAATCTTTGACTCATGTTTGCGGCTAAAACTAATCGCAAATGAAGTTAATCTCACCAGAGCGGTAGAAACCACCAAGATAATAGTTATTACACCTTCCTTCGTTATCTACCATAAAATATCGAGAAATGGTGTTAATAATATTTTTAACTATGAACATATCGAAAGGAAACGAAAGGAAGTGAATTGTCAATAGATATTTTGTTGACAATGCGGCACTGCAAAAGTATGTCATCATTCCACTGCCCTATATATAATAATAGCACAAGCCTGTGTATTACTCTGATTTATTCGTGTGTTCTTATATCTACAATTCTCCTCTCATCCCCTTCTCTCTATCAGTTTGTCTTTGTCCGTCGCTCTCCCCTCTTAAATAAATCTTTGTGTATTCATATGAACACACGTCATAGATAGATAGATAGATAGATAGATAGATAGATAGATAGATAGATAGATAGATAGATAGATAGATAGATATTATACATACATACTTACAGAAAATGGTAGTTGAAACGATTAGACGTTCAGAAATAGAAACAGGTCAAACCCTGTATTTCTGTTCAGGATATATAGAATATATAGAATACAGATATATTACATGAATGTAATTATTTCAATATGTGACTGTATTTTTTCGATTGTCGACTGTTTTCAGTCATCAATATATATATATATATATATATATATATATATATATTATTGTACGTGTATGCGTGTGCGCACGCACGTGCGGGGGGGGGTGTATGTGTGTGTGTGTGTGTGTGTGTCCCCGTCTGTGTCTGTGTGTATGTGTTAGATATGCGCGCGTGGAGATAAAGGAGGTTTCTGTACAATAGTTTCAGTCTATTTCATCTCGATCTTGAAAGTATTCTCATACGGCTACCTTCTAAGTATTAGCTCATCGTCGTCACACGGCAACATTATCTACATATCTCTCATCCCTTCTCTTTCACCGCTCTCCCACCCTCTTTCTCTCTTTCTCGCTTCCTGATCCAATCTTTCTTCTTTTTCTTCCTCCTATAGAACTCTTTGATATTCAAAATACGAAATCATTAACTTCCAGTGTTAACACAAACTACGTTTACACACAAACTACTACAACTACACTCAATCTGGTTATTACCTTAACTCTATTTCTTTCATTTGAAAATATCTCAATGTGTCACTCTCTTGTTGTATACCACCTGTTATTTCTTTTTTTTTTGTAACACCATGTTTTTAGCTGGGGGTTTTTTTTTATATATTTTTTTATAAATTGAAGTTTTGCTATTGCTTTCTCATTCATCGTCATTTATTATATGAATCATATATTCTATATAATCTCAACCTAAACTCATATATATATATATATATATATATATATATATATATATGCAATTTATATATATTGTATTTATATATATATACATATATACACACACACATATACTTATGCATATATAAATATATACATTTATATTCATAACTATGTTTGTACACTCACACTTACACTCATACAAACGTGCACTTTCATGTACACTCCCACAAACGCACCCAAACGCAAAAATACATACATACACACACACGTACGCACACATATATATACATATATATACATATATATGCATATATGTATATATATATATATATATATATATATATATATATATATATATATATATATATATATATATATATATATATATATATATATATATATATATGTATATATATATGTATATGTATATGTATATGTATATATGTATATGTATATCCATATGCGTTTAGTTTAATCTGGTTATGCGACTGTATTTAACCATCTTTGTAATTCTTTCTTTGGTTTTGTTTTACAAAGTTAATGAATTTCGCCAACTGAAAAAGATAATGAGCCCGTTAGATATATCTGTCATTAAAATACTATTAATCTAAATTACTTGCTAACATTGTTAACGTGGATCTAGTCACATGTGAAACTTAGCCAAAATAGTGATAAGATATCGATTTATTAAGTATACCAGATGTTTACGGACAATACAGAGTTAGAAAAATATCAGGTTGCTGGTCACCTAATGGTGTATCAGAGGTATAGCTCAGTGTTTTTGCTAAATATATTTCAGTATTATTGTTACTCAATAGCTAGTCATAAACAAGTATCATACAATGTATTTTTTTAATAAATTTCTCAAAGCCACAGGGAACTTAAAGTATTGTTTGAGGCGTTACCATGATATAATATAAATCTTATAGCAACTAAATTTCATGTTTAAGATGTTAGCATGATGCACTAACATAAATCCTCGTCTGAAGTTGACTACCAGATATTATGTTAGGGTCGTTAACATGATGTAATATAAATAAATCTTTATTTGAAGTTGACTACCAAGGACTTAATATTTGTTTTGCCAGGCTAACATGGTGTGAAATTAATCTTTATCTGAATTTAATACCAGAACATTTCATTAAACAGATGCATTATGTTACAACTTAATGAAGGAGTACAAAAAATTAGTCTGAGGATATCCAGAGATAGAACAGGACATCAGCAATGGATTTCTAGCCATACAAATTGAGTCCAGCGTTTGATAATTGTGTCTTCAATAAATAGTGAAGCAAGATAATGTTTGGTGTTGTAAATTTAGGAGTTATTGTGATACAATACATTGATTGGCTCACATCGTGTCGTGAGTAAAATCAGGCGTAAGAGCCTCAAATTCTCTCTAGGGAAGAAAGTTTAAATCATAATCATTTAATGTATTGAATCCTGCGATAAATTCTAAAACATCACGAAATTATTTAAAAGAGCCTGTTGATTGAAGAGAAGTTAAAAAACATATGGTGAATCAGTGGATGTTTAGTTGCAATGGAATAAAGACATTTTTTTTCTTCTTTTTATGTTATGGTGTACAGAGCGATTTTATTTTCGATAGAAAGAAGTCGTTTTAGAGAAATACAACCAGATAGAAAGAAATCAATCTTAAAACGATATTTGTAAGTTATAGTTACATTGTGATAGTAACCATTATAATAGTTCAGTATCTAAACCGATTTCTTTACCACCAGGAATCTTTTTGTTTGAAAGCAGAACATTACTTATAAGGTTTATATAACTCGGTCGCTTTGAAGTGATTCCGGTTTAAAACCAACAACTTGCCAAGCATTGTACTAGGTCTGATAATAAGAAGAGGCTAGTCAAGATACAATCGACATTGTAGGCTAAAACTGTCTCGCAAATGTGTGCTCGCCTAAAAACAAGCTGAATGCGTCAACAGATATTTTCCACTTACATCCTTCGTTGAAAGTGAAAAAAAATCGTACCAGCCAACAAAATACTAGCTGAGATAGTGTCTGAAAGTTTCAGAAATCAATAAAAACTTTCTATAGATGGCTTTTTCTTCAACAAATCATTCGTCAGTAATGCTTGATAATATCATCTTTTTCTGTAATATATTCTATTTTAGCTTGATATTTTTCATATTTCGCATGTGTTTTTAAACTTTTTTCTCTCTTATACGTTAATTTTACTCCGTTCTTCATAGAAAGAGATAATCTAAATAGCTTTTGCCGCCATACTACCGTTATTTTATGTTTAACTGATGCTAGACATTTATTTTCTCAAAGTCCATATATCTGTATATCAGTTGTATATAGCTAGTTGATTTTGATGACCTTAAACAAGTATTTGCTTTCTCTTTAAGCTTCATAATTTCAACGAAGACGAATAGCCAAAAATGTTTTACGAAAATATTTCAGGAGAGAAAATCGACGTATATACATAAGGTTTAGATTGATACTTGTTGATACATTTTAAAAAATATCTGCCTAAAGTTCGACTGACAAGTTTATACCCATCTACGCTAATAAAGCAGTTTTGTTTTTAATCTATGTATGTAATTATTTTTGTTTTTTTTTTATATTTATTTATGTACTTATTTATATTCATATTAATCTAAGATTAAAATTAATACTTTCACCTGAATAAATAATTTGTATTCTAAACCGCGTCAAACCGATAGTTGTTTGGTAGGTTAGAAGGGTTTCACTTCCCAAATAGACTTCTATTATAAATACAGATAACTATGGCTTCTCTCCTATCTACAATTATTACCCCAGCTCCAACTAAACGTACATCATTTTTATGTATCATTCTTCACTCAGCAACATTTCCATTACCATACTGTAAATTAAAACTGTCAACTAATCCATTTTCCTCAGAATTGCATACTGTTGTAAAGAATTAATTTATCTTGTTTTGGAAACTGCAATCTAGCCAACATGTAATATATTTGTGAGTTAATCACACAACTTGAATTATCTTTTAGTGTAAAATATTCGAATAAGAACATATAGAAATTGTTGTCTGCGTATAAGAGAACCATGCGTGGTCTTTTTTAGTCATTGCAAATAACAAAACTCTGAAGCGAATTGATGTCATATCAAAATTAATTTGGCAGGGCAGGGCGAAGATTGTGGACACAATGCGCACTGACAAACATACGCATACACATATACCTACAAATGTATATGTGCATGTTATTTAGATTTTTTTCCAGGTTTCTCGCCAATAGAGAAGGAACCGGACTTTAATCTAGGTCTCAAGTTCCTCCGGTGGAATTTCAGCAACATCAGTAGTACATTTTGTGCATGAGTGTGTTTTTGTGCAAGTATTTTGAGTTAGTGCATGTGAAAATCTGTATTTATTGTTTTATTTATGTATGTTCATGCATATAGTTGCGTGCCAAGACGTGTGCATATATACTTATGGTGCACTCTGGAAACTTTTACAAATTTTACCAGTCCCATTGCTGGCTTGTACCTGTAGGCTTCTATTTAGGTTGTTCCTTTGTGGTTATGATAAATCTAATTTCTCAAGAGTAGTACTGAGGCAGTTTGTTGCCTATCCTAGGCACCCAATAATTCCTGGTAAATTAAAAATTATAATCCGGGTGGAGTTGTAGTAAATTTCTCATCAGTTCAGTCAAGGTGTTTTATGTATGTATGTATGTATGTATGTATGTATATATGTTAACTTATATTTTTAGTTACTTGAAATATCTTCTACGGAAAGTGCTGGTTTCTAACAAAATACAAATTGCCATCTCTGGAATGTTGATAACAAAAAGCATAAGTCGAGCATACGAAAACTTTGGCCTATTTTTACTTGTCCGCTTACAGATTGTATTTGTATTGTTTGAGTTAATTACTTGATTTCTTTTTCTTAAAACTGTTAACTTATCAAGGCTGTAACTTAGAAATTTATTCCGAAATTTAGGTGCACCAGTTATTGATGTAAATGTGAATTTGTAATCTGAATATATAAGATAAATGTTTCGGAGCAATTGTCCGTAGTTATCCTCTTTTTTCTTTGACTTTTCTAAGTGATATTCATATCAGACATCTATGTCAGAACATGGTTTTAATTGTCTGTCCCAAACACTTATATTCGGGCTATTATGTTTACATTTGATTGAAGTTTTTTATGAGAAATGTATCACCAATATTCCTTATATTGATGCTTACGTACGTATTCAAAAGCAGGTGGAGGTTCTCTATATTAATCCCAGAACCGTCTTTTTAACGGATAACATTGTATATTATATTAGCAACAGTATCGTGTGACTTTGAGAGGTAGTACTTTGGTGACATTTTAGAATAGCTGCTGATCACATGTGTGAACTCATCCACAAAAATGTGACATAACCTACATTTTCGGTTGCATTTTGGGGCTCGAATGGCTTCACTTTTTCTTTTGTTTATTAGGTATTTTATAGGAATCTCTTGTCCTTGGATTGCAAATACATAGCTTTTGAAGAGTTGTTTGATGAAAATGTCTCCGGTCCAAGAGAGACTGCAGTTCATGTTGATGTTACTTTCGTTTTCAAATCCTGAGTAAACATACCCGACTCTCATCTTTTTTCTTCGGTTTATTGAGCGTTTCATATCCTGGTCTTCTTTCAGGTATGTTAGTCTAGGTCATCACGAAGAGAGTACTTCCCGAGGAGGTCATTACAGATACGATGGATGCTCTCTTCCCTTTTCAGTGTTAGATTTATGTATTTGTTTCTACAGCCGTTGTTTAATTGGTGCTGCCTCAGAGAGACTATACGAAAGTCGAAGGTTGTCTCTACTGATCTCAAAACTCTACCCACTTCGTCTCTTCTTAGTTAGAACATTTCAGTATCACTGTTTCTGTTGAAAGTTCCAGTCGATATCAAGATCTTCCTGGTTTTAATGTCTATGCAGTGGAATTCCTTTAGAGACCAGTTCAGTATCCCAAGTGTCGGTATCAGTACTAGTACTGAAAATGATTTGTGGGATATTGTGTTGTGGTAAGAGAACAGTTCCGACTGGTATGTTTTTTTCTAAGTCTGGTTTGATATTCTCGGGTTACTCTATTCGTTATTTGGAAGAAGATGGATCGAAAGACCATACACAGGTTTTGATTGTGCAGAGCTGATTTTCCATGTTCAACAATGAAATGCGAACTCGTCTGTTGTCCTCATACCATTCCTGTGATTTTGGCTTATTAGTCTTAACATTTTTAGCATAGATATTCATGTCATCCGCAATTAAAATATATGTCACATTAGTAGTTCCAACAGTTGCATAACATAGTATGTAGATATTGCATTTTTAAAAAGAAATTATAATGCATTTAATGCCAAAATAACAGAATTACAGAAAGAATATTACCTTCAATATTCCGTATGTAATATATATAACATCATAAGGCAGCGAGCTGGAAGAAATGTTAGCACACTGGGTGAAATACTTAACGATATTCCGTCTGTCTTTACATTGTGTTCAAATTCTGCTGAGGTCGACTTAGCTCTTCATCCTTTCTGGGTCGATAAATTAAGTACCAGTTCCGTGCTGGGGTCGATATAATCGACTGGTCCCCTCCCCCAAGATTTCCGGCCTTGTGCCCAGAGTAAAAGAAAAATATATACATAACATCATAGATGATTGTTGCATTATCAATTGTAAGAAATATGCCCTCAATGAAATAGTTCATTCAAGGTATACTTCACCAGTATACATTTATCATTATTACTCCAATGATCATTAGGGTTGTGACTGCTAATTGTTAAGTGGTAGAAAAACAATGGTCTGTTGCCTTTGCTTATACTATAGTCTTACTGACGTATAGCACGATGTCCGTAGGAAAGCCATTAACTGTGGAAGCAGGTGTTCTAGAGGAATAATTGTTCACGATTCTGTTTACACAATTTTGGAATACAATTACTTTTATCTCTTCCTTGGATAAAGTTACATTCGTTAATTATCTTCCTGAGTTCAAAAAATAGTGTTTGTTGACATAATTGTTTAGCTGTAAAATAATTCAAATCTGCGTGCAACCCACTTCCAGTGTATTTTTAATCTATTCATACCTAACAGTGGGGTTTTGTTTTGTCCTTTTATAGCAATGAAAGAAATCATTTTTTAGTTCATACCTTCAAGAAAAATGCCTTTATATTTAGTTTCTTTTATAACTAGAAGTAAAGCGAGTCAGTTTACCTCGAATAATGTTTAATTTTTGTTCAAGATATTTCCGTATTCAGACATGTTATTTGTCACAAATCATTGCGTTGTAAATTCCACTATGAGAGTAAAATCACTCGGATTTTGAATACAAGCCTCCTTCCAGTGATTGTAAACGGTTGTAAGGAATCCTCATTTCTAACTTCCAGCTGTCGGAAACTTTCATCAATTATTATCTTCTTCATCCTCCGTACGTCCATTTCCCTTCTCACTAATCAGTAGTACAGTTTCAATAATCCTTGCCTGCCTGCCAGAGAGAGACTTATCCACGTCGCATCTTATCGCATCCAGAACGTTGAGAAACGGTGGAAACATTTTTTCTTCACCAATGAAGAAACATTTGATTGTTAAACATGGGAAACACCAGTTAAGTTTCTTGGTTTTTGGTTCCATCTAACTTATTGGTATTGTGGTTCAATCTAACATAATTTCCTGGAGATTGCTGTTTCACTATTTGCAAGATTTAAACCACCTTCATCATGTCTTGTGTAATTAATACTTTAAGTCTCTCACACACTGCAGTTCATTAACAACACATACTTCGATACAGATGATACAACCCTCTACTAATCTTTAATAGCTTTGATATATGTGTCATCAAAATACAGCCTAGAAATCAATATTAATTCTTGGAACACGTGCCTGGAAAATATGAAGACATTGTTTTACGGTAATAACAATGTATCTCATTCAACAGCACTAAAACGCGTTTACTATGCATACAAATAAACATATGAACAGGGCACATTCCCCTCAACAAACTAAACTCGCCAATTCATTACATGACTTCCTTCAATATTACGGATTTCTGACTGCGTTCCTGAAACTGTATCTTTGTCTTCTGGTTTTTATTGTTTTCTTCTTTCTTTTATTCCATCTTTCAGGTTTTATGGTGATCTACTATTGTTAAAACTGTATCTCTTGACTAAACTAATTCAGAGAGGATATTTCGTCCTTCTATCAAATACGAATCTCATTGGAATATTGACTATATCTAGCACAGATTTATTTCAACGCACCCACCAAATATTACACAAGCTTTATACATCCAAGTCTACACCAAAAATGGACATCTATCTGATATACTCAACAGTACACTGTAACAAAAATCCAGAACACATACGGTCGTCTTTTCGAGGTCTGCTTCTAAGGTTTTGCACTGCTGTAGTAATACTTACCCTTTCTGTATTACCATTCCATTCTCTTGTCAAACTCTTTAGTAAAGTCTTTGCTCAATACCCCTGCATGAAAACGTTTATCTTTTGAATGTTGCAATGCTCCGTATTTATCCTACAACTATCAGCATAAAGAAGAGTCTCAAGTACTAATTTTCTTTCTCCATTTTTAACCCCTCTTCTCCTCTGACAAATTAAAGAATATGTTATCCTCAGATAAATATGGGCAGGGTGCACTTTCGTTGTAATTTGTTACCGATATATATGTATGTGGGTGTAGTAGTAGTAATAATAATAATAATAATAATAATAATAATAATAATAATAATAATAATAATAATGAGATTGAAACTATAGACCACCTAATCTCAAGGTGTAGAGTCTTAGTACCTGTAGAATATAAAGCAAGACATGACAGAGTCGGCCAGGATTTACACTGAACAATATGTCGGCATTATAAAATCAAAACCGCAGACAAATGGTATAAATACCATCCTGAAGTTGTGACCGCGGGAGAAAATGTATCGATTCTCTGGGACTTCCCCGTACATACCGACAAAACTATAAAAGCTAATAAACCGGATATTATTATAAAAGATCAGACAAAAAAGATGTGTTTATTGATTGACATGAGTATTCCTTGCGATCATAATATAGCGGCGAAAGAATTTGACAAGATCAATAAATATAAAGATGTGATAATAGAAATTGAAAAAATGTGGTACCTCAAGGCGACTACCGTACCAGTGATTGTAGCATCTCTAGGAATGATAAAAAAAAAAGGTACTGAAACCTATTTGAAAATGATACCAGGCTTACCATCCCTACAGGAAGTGCAAAAAATCGTGTTAACTGGAACGACTCATGTACTGAGAAGAGCATTATCACTGTGAAAGGAATATACATTCATGAATTTATTCATTTATTAATTATTTTTTAAATACATATTTTACCTGTGAATTTGCGTGTGTAAACTGAGATTGCATCCAATGAGCTTCTCTGCCCTAGGTGTACGGAAAACACTCGGCGAGAAATGGAAGAAAAAAAAACATCATAATAATAATAATAGTAATGATAATCATTTTTATTATAGCCATTAGGCCTGAAATTTGGTGGGAGGGAATTAGTCGATTAAATCGATCTCCAATGTTTCACAGGTACTTAATTTATCGACCCCGAAAGGATGAAAGATAAAGTCGACCTCGACGAAATTTGAACTCAGAATGTAGAGGCGGACAAACTGCCGCTAAGCATTTTGTCCTGTGCGGTAACAATTTTTCCGGCTCACCGCTTTAAAATAATAATGATAATAATGATAATAATGATAATAATAATAATAATAATAATAATAATAATAATAATAATGATGATGATGATGATGATGATGATGATGATGATGATGATAATATTAATAATAATAATAATAATAATAATAATAATAATAATAATAATAATAATAATAATGATGATGATGATGATGATGATGATGATGATGATAATGATAATAGGATTTTTAATTGCTGCACAAGACCAAAGCCTCCCCAGCAGAAATTACCAAAAACATATAATGAAAAGAAACATAACAAGTAACTGCAGAATATGTGGCGACGGACAAGAAACAATAAATCATATTATCTCTGGCTGCCCAGTCCTGGCTAAGAAGGAATATATTCACAGACACGACAGAGCTGGGACCTATATACACTGGAAGCTATGCCAACACTATGGAATAACAACAGAAAAAAGATGGTATAAACACACGCCAGAAAACGAGAAAGCAACCATACTCTGGGATATGCCAATGCACACAGATGGAGAAATTAAGGCCAATAGACCAGATATAGTTGTCAAAGATCATGAAAGAAAAAAATGTTTTCTAATTGATGTATCAATACCAGCAGATGACAACGTTTCCCTAAACGAAATGGAGAAACTTTCAAAATACAAAGACCTGGAAATAGAGGTAACTCGAATGTGGAATCTAAAAACAGAAACAATTCCTATCACAGTAGGTGCCTTAGGCGTAATAAAAAAAATATTCAGACAAATACATAACAACAACACCAGGACTTACAAATATATATAACATGCAGAAAATTGCACTACTGGGCACTGCACACATCCTACGCAAAACACTTTCAATACAGTAACCATAAGAGCATCACAGCAAACCACAGCACATACCCAAGGCACACAGAGCTGCGCTCGGTAGTGAAGAGAAAGCACGTTATAAAAATAAAACTACTGAATAATAATGATGATGATGATGATGATGATGATGATGATGATGATGATGATGATGATGATGATGATGATGATGATGATAAGGCAATTGAATCTCAATCCAGTTATAAATACCAGGGAATATTTGAAGCAAATGGAATTAAACACAATTATATGAAAGAAAAGACAAAGAAAATGTCCCTGCGGTGAGTGAGATAAAATATTGGCTTCAAAACTCAATGCCAGAAACATAATTTCGGCAATAAACTCACGCGCGGTCGCAATATTTCGATACGGTGCCGGAATCTTGAAGTAGAGAAGAAATCTCCTAAAGATGTATGGAGTCCATCATCCACATGCAGACATTGATCACCTATACATGAGGAGAGTAAATGGAGGAAGGGGACTGATGAGTGTGGATGACTGCGTACGTATCAAACTCAGGAGCTTAATGAGATACCTATCTCAAAGTAATGAAACCTTGCTAGTCTCAGTTAGGAATAAAGGAGTATTGAAAGCAGAGAAATATGGAAAAACAAAGTAAGAAGTACAAAAAGGACGTGAAGAAGTATTACGCAGCAAGAGACTACACAATCAATTCCATATAGCAACAACAGAATTTGCTGGAAAACTTAGGTGGGATTGGCTCAAGAAAGAAACATTGAAAAAGAGACAGAGAGCATTATAGTGGCAGCGCAAGACCAAGCTTTGGCCACGAATTGGAAGGTCAACATTAGGAATAAGCAAGTGTCTCTACTGTGTTGCATTTGTAATGGAATGGATGAACCGTTGCCCATATCACGATTGAATACCCTAGACTTGCCCAAAACCACACCAATTTCTAACGACATGATAAGGTAGCAAAAGTGCTACATTGGAAACTGAGCGAAAAGTGGGGGCTAGAGAGAGGCAAGACGTGGTATGATCACAACCCGCAGAGAGTGGTGGAGTCGGAAACTTGCAAACTCCTCCGGGATTTACCAATCCAAACAGATCAGGTTCTAGAGCATAACAGACCGAACCTATTGGCGGTCGACAAGATGCACCACACTTCTTATATAGTTGATGTTGCGTGCTGCTTTGACCCACGGATAGTTAAGAAGTCGAAAAAATATAAATATACAATCCTCTTAAGTACGAAAAAGTCCGGATAAGGATAATGAAAAAGGTGAAGATAGTGTCAGTTATTTTTGAGTCCTTGGGGAAACAATCTGAAGGCATCAAATGGAATATAAAAGAAATTGGAAAAGAGTGCCCCGTAGAACTGCTAGAAAATGTTTGCCTCCTCGACACGGCCAGAATAATCAGGAACGAATTAGATAGTTGAAAAGAACAAATAGCATGGTACCGTAGGCAAGCCTGCTACGCATGCATGACTCCAGGAGTTCCAACAAAACCTGCGATAATAATAATAATAATGAAGATAATAATAATAATAATAATAATAATAATAATAATAATAATAATAATAATAATAATAATAATAATAATAATGATGATAATGATAATGATATTGATAATAATAATAATAATAATAATAATAATAATAATAATAATAATAATAATAATAATAATAATAATAATAATAATGATAATAATAATAATAATAATAATAATAATAATAATAATAATAATAATAATAATAATAATACCAAAAGGCTTTCGACAGTGTTCCCCACACGTGGATTCTGGAAACACTAGCCATAAACAAGGTGGCACCAATTATTATAAAATACATAAGGCACTCAATGAACAAATGGCAGACAGTGCTACAGCTCCAAACAAAAGAGGGACTTGTGAAAACGAAAGCCATCCCCATTAGAAGAGGAATATTCCAGGGAGACACGCTCTCTCCACTCCTGTTCTGCCTGGCACTCATACCTTTAACTGAATTGCTAAATAGAACTGGATGCGGTTACAAATGCTACTGGAAAACAGTCAGCCACCTTTTATATATGGATGACCTAAAATTATACGCTAAAAATGACAAAGAGCTGGAAACACTACTACAGACAGTACATGGCTTTACCAAGGAAATAGATATGAAATTCGGATTAGAAAAATGTGCCAGAGCAACACTGAAAAGAGGAAAATTAGTTAAAAGTAGCAACATCACACTAGATAAAGCCAATGAAATAAAAGAACTAGATGAAAGCCAACCATACAAATATTTAGGAGTCAATGAACTAGATAGGATACAACATACACAAATGAAAGAAAAAATAAAGAAAGAGTACTATAGACGAGTTAGATCAATACTAAAAACAGAGCTCAATGCTAAAAACAAGATAATGGGTATCAACACTTTAGCTGTCCGAGTTATAAGCTACAGCTACAATATCCTTAACTGGACACTAAACGAACTATGTAAAATAGACAGGAAAACAAGAAAAATAATGACAGGATATAGGATGCACCACCCAAAATCTGACATAGAAAGGCTATATATACAACGCACAGAAGGTGGCAGGATTCTTATACAGCTGGAAAACTATTACAAAATAACCACCATAGGACTGCAAAAATACCTACTCCAGAAGCAAGGAAAACTAATACAAATAGCCACAAAACACGAGCAACACAAAAAACTGTTTTCAGTATTTAAGGAAGCTGACAAATACAAACAAGAAATCATACTACCTAACAAATACGAAGACGAAGAAGAAGAAACAACAAAAGCTATAAAAGAGATGAAATCCAAACTAAAACTAGAACAGCAACGAACCATGATTAAACGATGGCAAGAAAAGCCCCTACATGGTAAATACTGGGCTAAACTAAATGCAAAAGAAATAGACTGAGAAAAATCCCAGCAATGGTTGAGAAGCTCAGGACTCAAAGCAGAGACTGAAGGATTTTTAATTGCTGCACAAGACCAAAGCCTCCCCACCAGAAATTACCAAAAACATATAATGAAAAGAAACATAACAAGTAACTGTAGAAAATATGGAGATGGACAAGAAACAATAAATCATATTATCTCTGGCTGCCCAGTCCTGGCTAAGAAGGAATTTATTCACAGACACGACAGAGCTGGGACCTATATACACTGGAAGCTATGCAAACACTATGGAATAACAACAGAAAAACGATGGTATAAACACACGCCAGAAAAGGTCACAGAAAACGAGAAAGCAACCATACTCTGGGATATGCCAATACACACAGATAGAGAAATTAAGGCCAATAGACCAAATATAGTTTTCAAAGATCATGAAGAAAAAAAAATGCTTTCTAATTGATGTATCAATACCAGCAGATGAGAACATTTCCCTAAAAGAAATGGAAAAACTTTCAAAATACAAAGACCTGGAAATAGAGGTAACTCGAATGTGGAATCTAAAAACAGAAACAATTCTTATCATAGTAGGTGCCTTAGGTATAATAAAAAAAAATATTCAGACAAATACATAACAACAACACCAGGACTTACAAATATATATAACATACAGAAAATTGCACTACTGGGCACTGCACACATCCTACGCAAAACACTTTCAATACAGTAACCATAAGAGCATCACAGCAAACCACAGCACATACCCAAGGCACACAGAGCTGCGCTCGGTAGTGAAGTGAAAGCACGTTATAAAAATAAAACTGCTGAACAATAATAATAATAATAATAATAATGATAATAATAATAATAATAATAATAATAATAATAATAATAATAATAATAATAATAATAATAATAATAATAATAATTGGTAGAAAAAAACAATAAGACAAGAAATCTCCGGATCTTTGTGATGTGACGGGCAACATTTTTTTATGTAGTGTTTTTGGTACCGAAACACTTTCAAACTTCGAATACTTGTATATTTTGTGTTATAGAACAGATAAAAATTTTTATATTCTAAGTTATTTCATGTAAAAAAATTGTCGTATTTCGGTAATTTCAACCAATCACTGACGTCTATTGAGGTGAAAACAATTACGTCGGGGAATGTAAACAACGGTGTTACGGGGTTTTTTTCCCTTGAATAAAATTAGTGCCGTTGTTTGTGAACAAAAACTATCCGTTGTCAACAACAACTATCAGCGGTATATATTTCGTTTGTTACTGTTATTTATGACATCGTTCGTGCGTTTGTACTGGTTTTAGCTTTAGGGTTTTAGGGTCAGGGTTCGGGTTTTAGAGTTAGGGTTAGTTTTAGGATTACGGTTAGGGTTATGATTATTTTTGCCATAACCTTAACTCTAACCCTATAACTCATAACCATGACCCTAACCCTAACCTAACCCCAACCCTAACCCTAAAACCCTAACCCTAAACCCCGAACCCTAACCCTAAAACCCTAAACCCTTACTAGGGAATAATGATATAATTAAACAGGGAATAACACACTTGACACCGAACAGCACTAACTGTATTCAGCTGAATAGACGTCAGTGATTGGTTGAAATTACAGAAATACGACAACTTTAACATGAAAAAACTTGCGATGTACAATTTTTTGTTAAGAAGGTTAAGAGAAGTTGTTTTATATGACACATTCTACCGGTGTTCCAAGTTTGAAAGTGTTTCGTTAAGAAAACAAGTGTTGCCCGTCAAATCACAAAGATCCAAATCTCCTAACGATGTATGGAGTTCATCATCCACATGCAAACACTGAACACCTATACATGCTATTTGTTCTTTTCAACTATCTAATAATTTCCTGCTTATTTTGGCCGTGTCGAGGAGGCAAAAATTGTTATTGTTTTTTGTACTAGATAACAAACAGGTTTAATTGCTTCTTTTCAAGGCCAAACGTCACTGTTAGTAGTAAACACATTTGACCTCTGCTGGCCCGAAGGATGCGCAGATTCTTTTGTCTCTATCGTTAACCTCACCACCATCTGCCCAATCTATTTATAGACTTGTAGAATATGATTTATTCACCAGCCTGCTACCAAAATATTTCCTTCAACAACCACATATTTCTGATCATCTCAAGTACAAGACAAAAGATGAAAATAAAGGATATTTAGTAAAATCTTTTAATAATAAATGGAAATAGTAATATTGGTAATAACAATGGTAGTGGTGTTGATGGTGATAATGATAAAAATAATAATGATAATAATGATATGCGGCGGCTGCTAATGCTACAGCTACTTCTATTATGATAGCACAGGAATTTGAGGCCCAACTATCACCCTTACCACTATCCCATCCCTGTCACTGTTGCTGTAGCTGTCTAATAATAATAATAATAATAATAATAATAAGAATAATAATAATTAATTCGTCTTATTGGCCACAAAGGCTAATATCAATTAAAAACATGTAAGGACAAAGACAGGACGAAGGTTACAAAAGGTTTTGTCCGAAAAGGTTTTGTCCGAAAAGGTAGGAAACTTCGTCTAAACAGAGGAAGAAAACGGAGAAAGATATAATAAATAAATAGATAAATAAATAGGTAAATAAATAAATAGAACTCCCAAAGGGGGAGGTGCATCGAAAAAGGAAAGGTTACACGTGGAAAAACCCATAAAACCACGGGAGCCTGGTCAGAAAATATAAGAAAGGGGTATAGAGCCCTTTCTCCTTTTACATTACCTTTCTTTTTTTTTCTACATGTGTCTTCTCAGAATTGGTCCGTTTATACTGGCCATTCTTCCAACAGTCACCCATCTTTCAACGAATTTGCTATGAGACAGCACTTCCCTCTCTACTCTCATCTTCCTTTTCAAGTGGAACTTGAAAAAGTTGATGAGGCCTTGGCCAAAGAGGAAAGTGTCTGTCTTTAGTCCTTTCAAACGGGTCCACCATATCACCTCTTTCGCTACAGCCACTAGGCATAGGGAAATTGCCTTGCCCTCCCGGTTAAAGGAGGTCAGCAGGTCGATCCTCACGATGGATTCAGCTGATAGCCGGATCCGTCCTACACGTGACGGTAGCTATTCGATATAAACCCACAGATCAGCAATGCTCGAGCACTGGACGAGTGCGTGCAGAACGGTTTCCTCGTCCTGAGCGCACCTCGGGCAGGCCCGGTTGAGAGCAGTTCCGTGCCGGTAGAGTTTATCTCGAACAGGTAGCGCACCTGGGTAGCACTGCCAGGCGAGGGACCTTTGGAAATTATCCATGGACCCCGGCCCAAAAGTTCTCCTGAATAGACTGTTTAGCTGACTATCTTCGACGCCTAGAGTTTCCTCGATAACGTCGTCGCACTTTTCCGCCACTAACCCTCTATAGAACGCTAGAGTGGAGCTACTACCGATCGCACTGCCCGCCTGAGTGAGGACAGTGAGAGCTTGGCGGCACTCGAGGTGCCAAGCGCTCTTTCTCGGTCTACGTTTGATCCAGGATTGCAGCTCTGTTAAAGAAACGAGCTGCGGAAAATCGCGTCTGACGAACGGCGACCACACCTGTTCACCGTCCAGGAAACGCTTGAGGTGTCGTAGCCTGAGCGCATGTTTGCGCATCGGCAACCACGGCATGCCAAGGCCTCCGTTCAGCGGCTGTTGACAGCAGATGGAGCGGCTGTTGACAGAAGATGGAGCGCCTGACCAGTGGTACCTGACCCTTCCACAAAAAGTTGAAGAGCAAGCGTACTATCTTGGTTGACTATCTTGGCGAACCGAACGCGAGATGTTGAACGGTTCCGATAGATGGCCGTTCACCCGTATGACCGAGCAGATGCCGCTGTATAAAGCAGCTATCCACCCGTGGAAGACTGGACCGAAGCCAGCTGCATTGAGAACAGCTGCCAGGTATCGATGGTCGACCCTATCGAAAGCTTTAGACTGATCTAAATTGATCAAAGCCGCACCCCCGCCAGCTTCGTTACCCACCCTCTCTATGATGTAGCGCATGAGATGGAGGTTGTCGTGGATAGACCTGGTTGGCACGGCGCATGTCTGCGCCTTGCTAATAATATGCGGCAGCTGCTAATACTACAGCTACTACTATTATGATAGCACAGAAATTTGAGGCCTAACTATCACCCTTACCACTACTCCATCCCTGTTACTTTTGCTGTCTAATAATAATAATAATAATAATAATAATAATAATAATAATAATAATAATAATAATAATAATAATAATAATAATAATAAAAGAATCTAGCTATAATGAGCGAACTATTTTAAAACCGAGTGACAAAAACAGATTTACAAAACGGGTTACTTGAACCCACATGAAAAATTGCTTTCTTAGAGTCATGCATTTCCCCGTAATCCCTCGGCCTTTTAAATTCAGAAAAATATTTCGACCTTGATCTCTTTCAGCATTTATTGCTTTTTATCCGCTTCCTACTATTTACCTTCATTCAAACCCATGTTCTATAATATCCCTTCTTTTCACTTTCCATGTTTCTCATATCGAAGTTCTTGTCACTTAGTTTTTATACATATCTTCCATTCATTTTTCATTTTCTCTCCCTCTTGTCACTTATCTTCATGCGTAATCTACAAGCAAACTATTACAAGCATTCTTTCTTTCTATAGCTATTTTTCTGTTACTTATTTTTTAATTAATTAATCAGTTAAACAGTTATAATACACTTAAAGATATGCGTGCGCATGAATGTATACATGTATGTATGCATGCATGTATGTATGTACGTACGTACGTTTCCGCAACAGTCATGCAATCTCCAGCAAAATTATGACTGCTGTTTCACCTTGTGCTACAACAGTAAACACTTAAAATACTCCTAAGAGATATATTTCAGTGAATGTAAACATAATACTCTGTGACCATTTCATCAGAAAGGGCAACTTTCGAAAGTATAATTTCATTGATCAATGAAACTGGGGAACACATGAAAGGAGTAAACCTAGAACAGTAAACCCAGTCTCAAAAATGGTAGTTCCCATGTGCCTTCTCAATGCCTTCCCGTTGAAGGAAAAGCACAATGTACTGAACGTTTTGTCAATTGGCCAACACGAAAATCAATTCCAACTTTCTCAACCCTTCCCGGTTGTAGCTTATACTTCAATTCTTGCTTTTAAACACATGGGATATTCTTTATGTTATTTATAATCCTTGCCTTAATTTAGCCTGCACATATTATTATTTTTTATTTTGTAATGCGGTTTTATTCTTTCCTTTTTCATAATATTCCATAAATCAATTTCAGCTCTTCAATTATGAGATGTAATTTACAAATCTAAAATTTAATTCACAAAAGTAAACGTGTCTAAACTGAAGATCATATTAAAATGAGGTATGTGTAAGTAAAAATATTAAGTTAGAAAAGGATTTTGATAAATATTTTCTTTATATTTTCTTATATTCTGTTATGTAATTTCCCATGTAATTTTCTTGAAATCCCCCGATTCATGTATGAAAATAACATTGTTAATATTTCCTACAAACTCAACATCAATTCTGTTTTATTACATTAACCATCGATCAATATTTATTACTCTTGGTAGAGTGCTAAACATAATCCCATTTTATTTCTCGAGTTCTACACCTTTACATTGCATTCTGCGAAAGGTACGAATGTCGCTATAATCTATATCCAAATGTTGCTTTTCTATTTAAATTACAAATTCTTTTGTGCCTATCTAACTTCATATTTTACTCGCAAGTCTGATGGTAAGTCTCCCCTCCAAGATCTTCGACACTTACCTCGTCCTCCGTCCTTTCAACTTTTCCCCCCTCTCCTGGCTTCTTATTATTTATTTATATACCATCCTTCACGACGAGTGACTCTGCACCCTCCTTCACTTCCAGTACTTCTGTACCATTTATATTTTTGCACCTTTGTTTACCTCCGTTTATCCTAAATTGCTTTTGATCTCTGTTGTTTTTCTAGTTGATAAATCTCGCCCAAGATTTATCAACAGATCATTTGGACGCCTATTACGAAAAGAATAGACCTCCAACTTCACAATTTTGTTTGTTGATTACATTGACACACAAAGCTTTTCGTCGTTCCCTTGTCCGACCCCAGAACTAAACGATAAACATTCATTATATTCACGACTACATTGGTACCACTTCTCTTCCCTGTGGAAAACTAAATTTTTTTCCTCGGTGCTCTTCATCTTTCCCTGTATCAGATACTTCACTCAATTTTCTTCACATTACTGTTTCTATTGACACTTCACTCTCACTCTTTCCAGCTATGTTTTCTCTATACTCACCAACATCCCCCCTCTACTCACACCAAACACACCATCTCTTCTCAATCTCTTCCCAATGCCGTCCTCTCTGTCATCTCTCTCCCTGCAACCATGGCTTGGAAATCAGGTTCAACCCTTATTTAAACCACGCTTTTTCGCGCCCATGCAACCTATTACATCCGGCCATTGACTTAGCATTAACCCATCCCTAATCCACTGTCTCCTTTTTCTCTCTCCTACCACCTCTCCATCCTATCCCTCCAGCCTATAATCCTCTACTTCTTCAGCCATATACAATCTGTCTGCGTCAACTTCAGTTTCTTTTCACTTTCTTTTCTTTAATCATGTCTACAACATCCACAATCTCTTTGTTTAGAGATACGGCTCCTCCACAACCCATCCGTCACCTGGAACCTTCCTACATACAGTCATTTTCATTCAACAATTCCTTCACTGCTCTACACAGAAGTATACCTTTCCCTTAAACACACACCTACACTCTCAAACTCACTGTCAAAACATTCTACCATTTCTCACTTTGACATTCGCAATCATCAGTCCCTGGACACATACATTTATTCTTTGACACACACACGTACACAATAAGACACTAATTTAATTTTTAACAAAATGCTTGATTGGCAACTTTGGATCATCCACTTCTGCTCTCCACCTTTACTTGATTGTTTGACTGACACTGACAATATGATCAGTTACATCCACCCAGACGCTGATACATATATTCATCGGCCACTTCCTCCCTTTGCATTAGATTTCCTCTCAAAAATGCTCTTCCTTCTATAATTTGTTTTTGATTATTTTCGATCGTTCCAGTGAGCATGTATGGTCCCACTTATCAAGCTTTCAGTCATAAACATTTTGAATTTTTTTACCATCTTGACAATGTGAGTTTTCGCTCTCTGGATTAACTTTTCCTTTCGTTATTTGTTTCCATATCCAAAACTAATCTTTTTTCTGTAATACGGATCAAGAACACAATACATTCATGTTTGTCTATCGAAACCATCTTACACTATTTTTTCGTAAGATCTTTATTCTCATACACATAAGTACACAAACTCACACACACGCGCGCGCGCGCGCGCTTAAACATAACTCAAAGAATGATTATCCAGAAGCACACCGATATCACGCCCACCTCACTACAAAGAAACGCCATCAAACTTACATATATACTTACACATACACGACACCAATACCATATCCCTTACATCATTAGTGCACACACACTATAATAAATAGATTTCTATACCAAACCCACCACTCTCCTCGAACATCTACCGCATAAATCTGTATTTTCCTTCGTTTTGTTTTCCAGCCGTTCACATTGCCCCTGTATCCTTGCTCTAATTTTAATTCTTTAACTTTTCAGGCACACCTTTTCTATTCCTTTATCCTTCTGTGTTTGTCCTTTTCTTTCTGAAGTACGACTAAATCCCGAAACATCAAAACTCTCCATTCCCATTTTTCGAGTACTTTCCTCTTGCGTTAATCTAATATTTTATTCATCGCATTTTGTTATTGCTCTGTTATCACTGTTTTTAGATAAATGAATTTATAAGTAGAGAGACAGCATAATAGATATCACTTCATACATCTAGTGGAACGAGAGATGAGCTTATGAAAATTCTAGATCAGAATATGATTTCGGTTTTCGGTTCAAACCGTTGCATATGCACAAGTTATGCACGTGGGGAAGGCGATAGCTTCATGACTTTATGAAAAGCATAATGCCTTCAGATTTACCAAATGTGTGGAGCAAGATATAATTTGTTTATTCCTGGAAAATAACAACTCTGATTTTATTCTTCCTTTAAGTAATTTCATTTCACCTACTCAGCTAATTTTCTGTGCAAAAGCAATTTAAATAGTCCCTTTTATTTCATAAACCCTTTATTTCATAAACCCTTAATCTAGTAGACAGTTTATCCTCTGTCACATGTATTTTTAAACTTTACACACCTTTGCATTTCAGCAGCTGTTTCTGAAGTGTTAATCAGATAATAGACAATGAGGCAATTAGTCTGTAGCAGGAAAATTTACTGTAGCTCGATAACTCATTAGTACGAGCTAAAATATTTGTCAATTTTACTGTTTCTGTAACTTGCAGCTGTGAATCCCCATACCTTTCAATAAATAGAGCCATTATATAATTTGGTCATATATAAAGCAAATTCATGTTAACCTTGCAGCTGCTCCTTCAATGCGCTAAGTCCTTATATTCAAGACATATCTGATGCTAAATGACTAGTATTTCACTTATTGAAATTGTTCGACAAGCACGTTACTGTGTTTGATAATAAGGCTTGAAATAATGTTCATTGGATATTTCTGTTATAAAAATCCCAGCACAAGAGTACAATAATCACTTGCAATTTACTGCCCAAAGTGATGTAAGTGTGATAGTTGCCCCAACAAATATAATACCTATTTCAGAAAACGATACTGTCTATAGTAATGACGATTAAATTAGTTTCGCTAGTAAAATACCATGACTGCAGTAGATTTGAACTTCAAAACCAGATAGTAATATAGATTTCCACAATTCCATTTAGCTCAATTTTGCTTACGTTACGATATACACATACATATACATATACCGAGACGAGAGTTCTACAGAAAATAATGAAAAAGTGAGCGTAACTTTTGTATTAACTCACAAAGAGCATTGGAGCGGAATAAACTGGTAGAGTAACTCGTCTATATACGGGTACTACACAAGCGATTCATTTCCGCTCCAATTGAACCCACCTCTCAAATCTTCTTGGAAAATTTCGGGTGTGCATTGTTGCACGCATTTCTTGAAAGCCATTTTCATCTCGTCTCTCTCACCAAATCGTTTTGTTTCGATTGCTACCTCTCGTCTTCTTTAGGTCTAGAAGAAGTGACATTATCATACGGCGTAAGCTTTTGTTTCTTGATTATAATGATACAGTCGCATTTCACACCTTGTCACCAGAAAAGCAAAACAAAAAGCCCATCATCATTGGCTTCGTAAATGTCCAACAGAGTAGGGCAACCTTCCACCCTTCTCTCCTCCAAAGCGGGTGTATACTGCTAAAGTATCGACTTTACATATACTTTTGGTATCCAAACTCTTACGCCACATTTTAAAGTTCAGTGATGCTACAAGCTCACAGATTTAATTTATTTGTCACCGTGAATGAATGTGTTTGTAGATTGGTGTTTCATGTCAGTGATTGTAATTGATGGTCTCTCACTGCGTAATTTGTCTTCAATAGTGGTCCTCTCCTATAATTTTCTTCATCCATCAAATCACATTGATCTTATCAATGATGTCACTTCTGTTAACAACATGTTGCCTTCCGTGAAATGGACAGCATTTTCCCCTCCTTCGTGAGGAGTCCATCGACGGTGCGTTGTTCCTGCTTAGAACCTTATTTACATATGCCTGCATTAAAAACAAGATGGAAGGAGACTTACTGTAGGGTAAGTGTTACTGTATCCAAGTGTGAAAGTTGCACAACTTGTATCCTGTACGAAATTATGCCCAATTCAGCATTATGTTCAGCGCAATACGGTTATATTCACGGGTTCCGTTTATCATTCATTTCATTTGTCCAGGAAACACTCCTCTTTCCTCTTTTACCCTTTCAAAAATTTATCATGATTATTTTCGTATCTAATTTCAAATTGTGCATAATTTATTTAGATAAGTTGTTTAGATTGTTTCAACAATCCAAGACTCAAAAGTCCAAAGTAGGATTCCCTTCATAGTAATTTTAAAAGTTATTTTTCAGTCACCGTTAGCATCGCAACGACTGGATCTCGAAGACTAGACTCGCTGTTAACGGTCAGAAAGTACTGATCAGTTGCTGATCCTGTGTAACCATCAGATGTTAATGTCACTGAATTATTGTACGCATATATGGGACAATTATGTTACTATATACACAGACATGCAAAAAGAGCATCCCACGGTAGGCCATCAAACTGATTCCCTCACATGTACACAATAAAATCTCACACAAGATTCAGCGACATACCTTTAACGTGGTTGCTAATCTGTCAGTTATCCCTCAAACCTTTCCTTACTGAATTAAAAAAAGATTGTGTTGGATAATGGAGTTCTGGGTTCCTCACACACAGGAAAAAGATGGGATACTTACGGCTGGATTTGCTTCAGCCACAAACCTAGTAAAATTTTTTCTATTTTCATACAAACAGATTTACGTCTCTAAACTAGCTTACTCCACACAAGACAACCAATGCACTCGTACTTGTTTCTCTATCAATACTGATTTATTACACTTTCAATGTCTAATTGCTACACAGTTCTTCATCTTCGGAAATCCCTCTGGAAATCCCTACAGAGCCAAGTCGATATGTAATTAAACATCAAATCAAATGTATCGATGTTATCAGTCTGCCTGAAAACATTGATAATAACTCTTCCGTTGAGACTAGTTCCCCACAGGAATTGAAACTACATCTTGGACACGACTATTTGAATTTATTGAGTGTGTATATGAAACTAAGATGTTGCTGCTGCTGGTGGTGGTAGTAGTAGTAGTAGTAGTAGTAGTAGTAGTAGTAGTCACAAAAACAACTTGCGTCCCTTATCGAAACTAAACAGGGAAAAATGACAATCCAAGCGATTTACTTACTGGCTGCTATCGTTTCATGTCTATAGTTTATTAATAACTGCATGGAAAATTTTATAACTATTTTGTTTCGGTATTTTCATGTGTTTGGAATTTTTTAGCCTAGCATCGTCCATCTTAATACTATCCACTTTGATCACTGTACTAAAGTACAAGTGACTCATGAACAATCTGAACAATCGCAGCATCGTTGCACGCATCAAGTACATGCTGCTGGTATATACAGCACAATCACATATGTTACTTCTATATTATATGCATGCGTATATGTGTGTGTGAGTATGCGTATGCATATATGTGTGTATGCGTGCATAGCCTGTCTCATTTCGCGCGTATGTATGTCTGTTAGTACTGCATTTGATTCGTATATAGTTTGTATGCGTGTATATAAAACCGTCTGTATATGATGCATCACTTTTTGTGGTCGTATGTAAGAGTGAGCATAAATCATGGTTCTTCTAGCAATTTATAGGTGTGCGTTATGCGTGTTTAATGTATACACCTCTGATCAAATGCATTTCAAGATACGCAAAGACGTATGCGAAATGCACGCACGCGTGCGCTCACACAGTCGTTCATAAAAGCACACAGACGCACCGTCATTCACACAAACATGCACACATGTACACAGATGCGTATTTGTATATGAATGGATGCATATGAAAGTATGAATATATATCAGAGACATATTTATATAAATATAAGACATACGTATGTACGCATTTGTGTGTATGTATGTATTTATATGTTTATGTGTGTATTCCAAGTGATATCTGTTTTAGAACTTATCTCCTCTATATATTAATTTAATAAAGTATCCACATGCTTCCATCTTCTCTGATATTCACTGACGTTTTCCATTAATATAAAACCGCCACTACTACCACCCCATTTACATCGCGACCCAGTCTTGCGTCTTTCCACTTCAAGAATTGTTCTCACTTAATTTGATAAGAACATATTCAAAGACTCAAAGAAAGACGAATATAAAAAAGAAAAAAGAAAAAATATGAAACAAAGTGAAACAAAAGAACATAGAAATATATTCTTTTATAGAATCAAGTCAATACCCATCTTGGCCATTTATATGATTGTGGAATTGACTGGAATTTCAACTAAAGCAGAAATGCAAGAACACTTATACAAAAGAAAAAAATATTCAACACACTGAAGCCGTGAAAGAAGAAAGGAATAATAATAGATTAACAAATATTTCATTTAATTTGAAGGAACCCAACAAAATTGTCTGTATTTCATGCTTTTTTAAGCCTTTAATATGATTTATAAGAATCAAAAGAATCTTTATTGGTTAAGTGAAACATGGAAAATGTCTAGGGAGGGTTAAGATTTAATACAATACCTTATTTCAAAGATTTTCAATTTGCAAACACTAATATTCACAAATGCCTTCTTTGTTTGGAATTTTGTACAAAGACAGAAAAGCGGCTATGATCAATGAACTTCCTACATCTTTATAAGTAACAAAACATTAACAGCTTCACATACATACACTCACAGACTGTTGGCTTACATACATTCACATAATACAAACACAAACATACATACACACACTCACACACACACGCACATGTACACGCGCATACACACACATGCAAACGCACACAAACAAACAACATACACATGCACCCACATATTCACACACATACTTACGTGTGTTTATGAGCGTACGTCTGAAGTTTGTATATCTGAAAATAATGTATACATGTGCGTGTGTATGTATATAAGTACATATGCATGAGTGTATGTGCGCCTGTAATCATATTTGAGCATATATATATATAATGTAAATATGTGTGAAAATTTATATATGTAATGTATACACATGCGTATGTGCGTGTGCACGTGTGTTGTGGATTCACTTCTTTGGTTTTGACAATAACATGCAATAGTGCGAACGACTGAATTCCAACTCAGGAAATTTATCGGTAGTATTCCACTGAGATGTATATCCTTATCGCATTCCTCAGGCCGAATCAGTATGAAATACTACAAAAAAAATGAACCTTTGAATTACAGAGACAATCCAGAGAGAAAGAGAAAAAAATAATAAATCGAGTTCATTGCTAGTAATTTATCAATCGACTTTGAAACATTAAAAGAGTGAGATTTGAACTCACTGAACAGAGATCTAGAATAAATATCTATACATAGACACTTTGTTAATTTGCCATATTAATTGTGTAAAAGAGTGTGAACATGTGTGTGTGTGTGTGTGCGTCTGCTGGGTGTATTTGTCAGTGTATTTGTGTCCGTGTATGTGTTAATTAAGTCGTTATAGATTATGACCGAAATATACTAGTCCAATTATATTGCCTGATTCTTCAATTCATCAACGATTAATTTCTAAATGAATGTTCGGTTCATTACAGATATACATCTGCATGAATCTGATTCTTTGAAATAAATCTTGCCTGAAAATATATATCTGGAAATATATTTGAAAACATATCTGTCCTGGATTACATAATTCGGTCATATTTTTTACCGGCGGAAAACTCGTTAGTTGATGTAATTAAATAACTTCAGGAGAATTCAACACCTTTGTTTTATGTGTACGCGTGTATGAGAGTGTGTGTGTGCGTGCGCGCGTTCTTGTGTAAATGTATGTATGTGCGTGTATGTGTGTATGCGTGAGTGTTTTCTGGGGTTAGTTTCCCGAATTTCTTTGCAATGGATAAAGTGACGGTAGCTCTTCACGAACAAGATTTTTGTATTGAAATTTGGGTATCATTTACAGTACGATCTTTTAAGTGTATACATATAAGCATGCATGTACGTGCGTATGCATGTACGTGCGTATGCATGCATGCATGCATGTGTGTGTGTGTTTCTGAGCACATAATGAATGTCATTGCATATATGGATCTTATAGTATGCTGAAATATTTGAATGTTTTACATAGTTGGACAGTAATCTTGATAGCTTGTGATCAGGCGTATTCTTTTTTAGTTTTTGAAGCCTACGTTCTCACATTTGGTACTGAGGCATTAATCACATTCCCAAATGATCAGATAATTATTTGTAGGAATATAAAATGATACTCTTGAGGAGTAACAGATGACTTACGACTAATTAGACTGAAATTTGTTCAGTAACATTTAACATTCTATTGACATCAAATGCTGAGCATAGTTTCTTTCCTCTGTATTGGATCATTATGTTTAGTCCGTTGTTTTCTTTTTATTGAAGCCTTGACAAAGACATTCCATCCGTATTCATTTGAATTATGTGTTGAAATACTCACTGCAAAATGGAGCGATGGGTACCCATTCAACGGGAAATGAGCCAAAAGGAAGGAAGCTCTCCCTGAAAGAACAAGCAGAACACTAATGTCTCTCTGCCATAATTTACTATTTCACTGTCATGCCTTGCGACAGTTTTCGTTTTGTCGCATTGCGGCATTTGCTCTTCTGATTCTTTTATAAAGAACACGTTCCACTTTGTAGAACGATCCATCTGCTGCCAACTCTTCAGCAATGAAAGCACAGCAAGTCCTGGCTGTTGATCTTCAGATCATGTACTATTATGTATTCTGGCAACAGCGTCTTCACAGATTCCCTTTTCTTTTTATGAAAAATTATTCTATAGCTTGTCTATTTCTTGAAGTCGTGGTTCAAATGTAGATTAAACTGGGCACCTTGCATCCAGCCTCTTGTCAGGTGCCCTCTGCCTTCTAACAATCATAGTTTCATATAAGCAATTTACTGAGTATTAGTGGCAGCAAAAATGACAGTTTTCTTCAGGAAGCTCCGATCAACAACTAAATTTATCCTAATTGGACAGTTCCAAAGTATATTTGGGCTAATGACTACGCATGACTTTTAGAAATGCATTATATTATCTGACCTACCGGCTCCACCGTGTCTATAGACGCTTGGTTCTCCACCTTCGGTCATCACATTCTGAGAACCCAACAAGTCTTTCACAAAACATACACAAATCGTCTCACATATTTTCAGCAAAGCATGGTTTTAAATATTCGGATACCGACCCACTAACACCTCCCTATGAGAATAACTATATATATACCAGCCCTGCACACATCAATCCCTTGAAACTCGTATATATTTTCACTCATAACGCTCTTGCTGCTTTACAACCATCTCAGATACCTTGGCGCCACGGAAAATAACTTTTGATAAATCCATCCAGAACATTCTTTGCCACAAATTCAGTTCGTTATTTTTCACAGTCACCAAAAGAGTGACTACAATAACGGAGAGCTGACGCCATAGTGTTTCCATAGCTGCCATTTCTGAAGGACACATGGTGTTACCTAAATACACAGTAAATAATTATCTAATACCCATTGCGAAACTAACTGGTAAGACCAGCTGAAATTGATCTATAATACGGTATACTTGATTAATATATCCATTTTATTAACAACATACGAGCGCACATTGATTTCTGACGTATGTCTATAGCTTCTTAGACGACTATGAATGTGTGTGTGTGTGTGTGTGTGCATGTGTGTGTGTGTGTGTGTGTGTGTGTGTGTGTGTGTGTGTGTGTGTGTGTGTGTGTGTGTGTGTGTGTGTGTGTGTGTGTGTGTGTGTGTGTACACCCATGAAAATAACTTCGTGCGCTTTCAGAAAACTTTATGCAAAAATGTGCTGTGGGTGTAGCGAGACTTAAATGAGTTACCTAATAGGAATAGGTATGCCGCTTTAAAATGCATACCGGTTCATAAACAACAAATACGTCATCCAGGCTGTGGGGAAATTCGACACTGTGACCATTTAGATAGATGTGCAGGGAATATGGCAACAAACTTTTAAGCTTTTTCGATTAAATCAATGTATAGAAAATATGACAAAACAATAATCAATCAATACAGAAACACTTTTAGTGAAAAACACTAAGCAAGTTTGAATCGTTAATCAATTACTGGCATTAATTCTTACTTCATTTATCAATATTTATAAATATATTTTCCATATAGTTAAAGCACAAAAATTTACATCCCTATTTAATTTGGGTGTTCTAACATACATATTATTTCCCTTTATACCGAGAAAATCTATAAGTGTTTATGTCTGTTAGAGACATTATAATGAATGGAAGATAGTAGCAAGCAATTTCACATCTACGTTGCAGTTAATATCATCTATAAGACGTGAAATCGGTTTTTATTTATCTAGTTTTCAATATTTTATTACGAATCTATATATTTGTAAGTGTATAGTGTTTACCAATGTATTATGAAATAATCTGAACGTAAAAAGGTACTTTCGAATATGTAATCTAGAAATGATTTAATTGTTGTTATACATTTTCTATATTAAATTTTTGAATATTAATAATGTAGTTAGAAATAATTTGATAATGATAAACTGTTATTCAATGCATATGATGGTATTTTGAATGCAATAATATACTATGCAATTTAAAAGAAATACCACATTTTACATATATATGTAAGTGCATGTGTATGCATTATTGTACATGCGCCTGCACACACACACACACACACACACACGTTTACAACAATGCGGATATATTAAAATACATGTATGTATACGTGTGTATCCGCATATTCATTCATATATATGTGTGTGGGTGTGTCTATCGGTGTCTGTTTGTATCTACACACACACACATACACACACACATATATATATATTTGTGTATACAGTTATATACACATATATATTTGTACATATATATGTACATATAAATGTATGCATATATATGTGTGTGTGTGTGTGTGTGTGTGCGTGTGTGTGTGTGCGCGCGTGTGTGTGTGTGTATTTATATATATAATATACATACATACATACGAATATATATATATATATGCATTTGTTTTCCAAGATTCCTGATGTTAAATCGTGTATTGAAATGTATTGTTTTATTTGGGAATGGTAATTTCCCCCCCCCCCCAAATAACCACTCGCACTACATACTCGATCTTCACTTCAAGTTTATTGTTATTCTTATTTTTGTGCCATTTGCTGTTTTGTTTCCTCCGACATCCTGTGACCATTTCAACCACTCTCCATCTCACGTGTATCACCCAGAATACGAGGAGGAAAAAATATGACCATCCCCAACTACAACAATATATACATTTATATACACATATATATGATACTTCCCCATTACTTCTGCTCGTGATCAGAGATGCACATATTGTCAGCCACCAAGGGACATACTCAACTGGTTATGGTCAAATAACTGACAAGCAAATCTGTGGTATTGAGCAGAATATTTACAGTAGCCCATCTGTTATACCAAGACAAAACAATGTACATAACACTTCCAATCATGTAAGATCAGAAGGGTTGAGAGCCACTGCCTGGTATTGTATCAGAGCATTTATTAATGACAACCTAGATACCCGTTCTCTAATCTTACTATAATGGGCGTTCCCTCTTCACGGTCAAATAGTTGGACCAATGATGACGTACGAAGGAGGTAATCAGGAATGTTTTTAGCGAAAAAAAGGTGAAAAAGTATAATTAATTAGTGGATATTGAGTTTTGTACTAATAAATCACCTTTGATTTTTTTTTTTTTTGATAAAATTCCGGCGACGAGGATTAACTCTGGCTTCCCCCACCAACCACCGCCACCTCATAGTTCGTGAATTTAGAGGGTTTAGATTTGTGATAATATCCTTTTATTTCCCATTGTAGATGGGCAGATTTGCTATCTTACCACAATGGACGTTTTGTCTGTCTGTCTGTCCGTCTCTTTGTCTGTTCGCTCTTCACAGCCAGACGACTGGAACAACGGTTACGATTTTTTTCGGGATTACAAAGACGGTCGTCAGGAAGGATTTTAGCATTAAAATATCAGGAAGTATAATCATTTCGTGGATATCGATTTTTGAGTTGATAATCCACCTTCGCATTTTTATTAAAAATTCACCGACCACGAGTTATTGTAGGTTTTCATTGTATAGTACGTGGTCCCATCGTAGATACGAAGGGGGTCGCGAGGTCGGATAATAGCGAAAATAAAATAGAAAAGTTGTGTGCGTGATTATTTAGTGGTTACTGAAGAGTGTCAGTCTCGAGCAGGATTCTAAACGGCTAATCGAAGTGGCTGTTGTTTACATCTCAGTTTTGTCGATCAAAATAACCCATGGTACCAGAACATCCTGACATTATTCGCATAGAACAGTGAGAGGTAAGTCTTAGTTTGATGTTTCGCAAACTTAAAGAGTCCATTCGCGCATTCACGGCAACCAAGGCACAAGGCCAGACTTTATATCGTGTAGGTGTATTTTTACCAACTCTGATGTTTACACACGGCCAGTTATACGTTGCTATGAAAAGAACAACGGACTCTAGTAATTTGAAAATGAGTGTCGACCAAAGAGAAAATGTCGTCTACAAAGACGTTTTGTAATCATATTGTTATTATCGAAAGGAATTAGATTCATCATTTAAATAAGAAAATTTGTGAACTTTGAATGTATAAGAGTATAAACAAGCGTAAAATATTGTAAACTAAAATAAAAGTATATCTAAATAACATTTTTTTCTTAGCACTTTTTATGTAGTCGTCGAAGGCAACTCTGGCTTGTGGTCCACATAACTATTCATGATACAGAGGCTGGAAGCCTATTTCCGTTTGGGAGTGAATCGTCATCACATGTCACTTAGTCGCAAGCACATGTCATACAGCTGCAATAGAATGTTGTATCACCAACAATAATGTGATTTCGCTAAGACAACACCCAGTAATCTATTAAATCCATTTACTCATTTCTCAATAAATACTGCTGTTATGACTTCTCTCCATCGTCTTATGTCTCCATCGTAGATGGTTAGATTTGCTAGTACTATTAATTAGTGATTGACTTTCTTATGTTATTCTTAATAGTGTTTAAGATTTCCTTGCTAATTAATAACGACAGGCAGTATTAGCTGAAAAGTGTAATTTATATATCATACATAAAGCAGATATATTCTTAAAAGCTTGCGAAACTATTGTAGTATTTATTTTAAAGAAACTATCTCTTATAAACGTATGCCATTAAAAAACGCAAGAATAAATAAGCAGCAGACAAAAATCGTCTGGCAGTGATGGTGAACTTGTGAAATCCGCATTTCTGCTTCTTTGGGGTTCGCCAGTTGCAAGTATCTATTGGTACGGCATGTTAAGTGAAAATCAATGGTGTAGTTAAGCGGGGATTGAAAAGTCACTGCTGTGATATCTAGCGTATCCACGTCTAATAAAAGATGCTTATGAGGCTGAAAATCTCTTTTCAGCTATTATTGCATGTCGTTCTTCTTCTTCTTCTTCTTATTATTATTATTATTATTATTATTATTATTATTATTATTATTGTTGTTGTTGTTGTTCGTGTTATCATCATTATCATCATCATCATCATTATATGAAAACTCACAGCTTGTTTTTCTGAGTATGATGGAAAGTGTCAGTTGTCCACAGCCAGCAGACTAAGGTGACACTTGTTTACTGATCATATATAATATCATCTGTATACATGCATAAAAAGAATACATAACGTAGGAATATTCCTACTTTATGTATACCTCACTTCTTGAAAAGTGGGTGCAGAATTTTGAAAAGGGAATTAAATGCGAGCGCTGGAAAGCTCGCATTTTGTATGGCTTTGAAGTCCCTGTATCACCGGCAAATTCCACCTCTTAGCCAGAATATGCAATATATATTTCTGCAAGTACTGTAACACACGCAAACGTTCAGTTAAATCAGTTATCAATATCATTAAATAAATTGAAGCAAGCATAATGCCCTGAGCAATCTGCATATCATGTTTAGAGCAAATCTATTTTTAAAGCTTACTAAACTGCGTTATGTGCCTCATAATCATCTTTTATTAGACGTAGATACGCTAAATATTACATCAGTGACTTTTCAATCCCCGTTTAACTATATCATTAACAGTTAATTTTCTCTTAACATGCCGTGCCAGTGGATACTTGCAACTGGCGAAGCCCAAAGAAGTAGAAATCCGTATTTCACAAGGCCACCATCGCTGCCGGACGATTTTTGTCTGCTGCTGATATATTCCTGTGTTTTTTTAATATTACACGTTTATAAGAGATACTTTCTTAAGGCAAATACTGCAGTAGTTTCACAAGCTTTTAAAAACATATCTGCTTTAAGTATGATATATAAATTACTCTTTTCAGCTAATATTGCCTGTCGTTGTTAATAACGAATTATTATTCTTTTCTACTCTAGGCACAAGGTCCGACATTTTGGAGGAGGGGGGCAGTCGATTAGATCGTCACCAGTAAGCAACTGGTAGTTAATTTATCGACTCCGAAAGGATGAGAGGCAAAGTCGACCTCAGCGAAATTTGAACTCAGAACGTAAACACAGACGAAATAATAACGAATTATTATTCAATGAGAAAAGTAGACAGCTTTATGAAGTAGATGAAAGTTGCTCTAACCAGCTATCGAAACAATGATATAAATCAAACATCATAAAACAATGTTGAAATGACAATAGCATCAGCAGAGAAACTAAAAGTATAAATCATAAACTAAAATTAGCTGCATATCATACATAAGCAGAATTTCCCAAACGCAAATGTAGATTAATTAATATCACTGAATCCGATACTAGATTAATTAGCAAGGAAATCTTAAACACTATTAAAAATAACATAAGAAAGTCAATCACTAATTAATAGTGTTAGAGAACGGGTATCTAAGTTGTCATTCAAAAGAGATCTTTTCTAGTATGGGCACCTATCATAATTAAGCACTAGAATCTAGCTGATTAATAGATGAAAACCTTTTTCTTTTAACTTCTCGCCATACGCTGTAGCAGCTTCTATTTTATACTTGCATTAACAATGTGCTAATCTTCATTTATAAGCTTTCATACAGAAATGAAATTTATTTCATAAAACATTCTTAATTTGAGTATAGATACACTTATAGTAACTGAAGATAACTGTGCCTTCGGAATTACAAGCTCTTGCGCAGTAAATCAGAATTGCCCTGAAGTGATCATTAATGGTACAAATCAATACATGTGTGATAGATTATAAATTTCTACAACAGCACTTCAATCATAGTTTGTAATTCGGGCCCGAAAAAAAAGGAGGAATGGTGTAAAATTTTACAATTACATTTGATATTTGAAACAACGCAGTAGTGATACCAGCACCACGCAGAAGCCCCTTAAGAGATATACAGGTCATAAAAGAACGGCAATAAACGATGTGATTTATGCATCTTTGAAAAGATCTTCAAGTTTGACATCCTTTCTGAATAAAAAATTTCATTTTTTTTTTTTAAAGATCTTTCCCTTCATAAGTATTTTCTGAGGAATAAGAATTTTTTTTACTTTACAATTTACTACATTTCAACTACACATGCCCGAAGTAGTTTTCCCTTTCATCATTCATATCTCTGAACCTTCCACTGCAAAGTTTACTCATTAATGGTGTGTATGTATTATATATGCACATATATTATGCATGCATGCATATACGATTCTGCCTCCATAAACGTCATAACTGAACTCATTGCATAACTGGTGCATTTCTTTACTCGATTTAACTCTTTAATCTTTCATTCTTTTACACGTTTCAGTCATTTGACTACGGCCATGCTGCAGCATTGCCTTTAGTCGAAGAACTCGAACTCAGGACTTATTCTTTGTAAGCCTAGTAATTATTCTATCGGTCACTTTTGCCGAACCGCTAAGTTTCGAGAACATAAACACACCAACATCAGTTGTCAAGCGACGGCGGGGGAGGAAACAGAAACACAAAGGCACATACATATACATACATACATACATTTATATATATATATATATATATATATATATATATATATATATATATCTGTGTGTGTGTGTGTGTGTGTGTGAGTGTGTGTGTGTGTGTGTGTGTATGTATGTATGTATGTATGCATGTATGTATATACACGACGGGCTTCTTTCAGTTTCCGTCTACCAAATCCACTTACTGGAGTCAATAAAATAAAATTCAAGTCAAGTACTTGTGCCAATGTAATTGATTTTTCCTTCCTTTACCCGAAATTGCAGGCCATGTGCCGGCTAGAAACAATAACTATGATTATTACTAGTGGAATAAATGTGGTATCACGTGATGTGGGAATAGCTCGAGACCATTGCCCTCCGCAGACTTGGCGTTCCTATGATAACATTACTCAATATTTCCCTTTTTTTTCTCTTTCAATATCGCACTATTCGAGTAATATTTGGCTGTAGAGATTTTCCGTCGTTGTAATGTATCTTCGATATAAGTTCGACAAAGTATTTTCTAAAGTATAAAATAGCCAACTAACATACAAGCTACCATTTTCTTTATATTATTGGTATTTTTTATACTTCATATTTCTTTTCAGGGAGGCCCAATGGCCCAGTGGTTAGGGCAGCGGTCATAGCATCGCGGTTTCGATTCCCAGTTGTGAGTGTTTATTCAGTGAAAACACCTAAAGCTCCCCGAGGCTCCGGCAGGGGATGGTGGTGAACCCTGCTGTACTCTTTCACCACAACTTTCTCTCACTCTCACTTCCTGTTTCTGTTGTGCCTGTAATTCAAAAGGCCAGCCTTGTCACACTCTGTGTCACGCTGAATATTCCCGAGAACTACGTTAAGCGTACACGTGTCTGTGGAGTGCTCAGCCACTTGCACGTTAATTTCACGAACAGGCTGTTCCGTTGATCGGATCAACTGGAACCCTCGACGTCGTAAGCGACGGAGTGTGCCAACAACAACGATTTCTTCTCAGAGTTATTGTTATTAATGAGGATTGAAAATCGTAGTTATAGTCTGATCGTATCACCAATGATTAAAACTACATTTAAACACATGTATGTATGTATGCATGTACCGTTTGGTGTCAACAACGTATTGAAATGTCAGTTTTGTATTTAGTGCCAGGATCTTTAAATATAGTTATTTCATCTTTGGTAACCTTCTATGTTGGAAGTTTTATTGTCAAGGTTATTTCTATTTTTCTAATGTACTATCGTGTCCTACTTGACCCTTACTGATCTCCATTCAGTAAACTTAGTTTCCGCATCTTTTACTTTCTTTCTTGCTTTATATTTTTGGCTTCTAGTTGTCATCGTTCAGATATTATCAGGATTAGTCATACTTATATACTTAAGTAATTATAGATGCTGCTTCATTTGTAATAAAGAAATCAGGTCGTTTGGTTTCATATATTTGGTCTATATAAATATTAATAAGGCATTTTTGACCTTTCTATTTTTGATGACATCAGCTGCTTTCTTCTCTAATCAAATATTTCCTGCAAGAATTGCTTTCATTTCGCATAAATACCAATGTGTCGAATTTTCTAGCTATATTCCAACAAAAGGCAAGTATCTAGATTAGTATTATTTCTTTGTTTGCATCTTTATATTTGTACACACAGACATGCACACACACATATGCACATGCACACACACATACAAACACATATGCGTATATAAATATACGCATATATGTACATATATATATACGTACATATATATGTATATACGTATATATACGCACATATATACGTATATATATATATATATATATATATATATATATATATATATATATATATATATATATATATATATATATATATATATATATATATATATTTATATATACATACATATATATATATATATATATATATATATATATATATATATATATATATATATATATATTTAGTTTTAGGGAAAATAACCAATTTTCAAGAACTCATCGATGAAAATCCACTATCACATCTAGAAAAATTAATAATTAAAAGCACAATAAATGAGTATAATATAAAGTAAAGTAAATATCATAAGATAAATATAATAAAAAGATTACACGTGTTTCATAACCAATTTTCAAATAGAAAAGAAATTTAAATCGATTAAAATCAATTAAAATCAATTAAAATCAATTGAAATTATCGAAAATAAGTTCTATTCAAACATATAGCTACTCGTCAGATCGTAAGTAGAACAATAATTAGATATATATCTCAACCAACAATAAGTACCAAATGAATTAATATGAAATACTTATTATATAAAGATAGAAAAATTATTTAAAAATATCATAATATCAAAATAATAACCATTCAATAATCATCCCTTCATCCATAATAATAACATGTATATTATATACAAAAAACATCTTACCTAAATTATCATTGTTTTAAATTATCATTGTTTTAAATACAAGTTGAACGAAGTTTAAGTTTAAAATAACAATGAAGATAAAATTAGTACATATTTAACCGGTGTAATAGTTAAAGCTATACTATTTAAAGCTAAAGACGTTTATTTAATTATGATTAAAGATCAATTGAATAATAGAAAAATACAAGATTATTTATTTCTACAAACGTAATAATAAAAAATATGAATGAAAAAATTATGAATGGAAAAAATTATGAATGAAAAAATTAGGAAAGAAAAAATTATTAAGAATAAAAGGTTAAACTTTATATATATATACAAAGTTTTGATTTTAAAAAAAACTTTAACGATATTATAAACTATAAAGATTAATAATTAATCAAATAATATTAATCAAAAATAATTGAAAATATATCAACACTATTCCAATCGAAGTTCTAATATTATGTTGAAATGAAACTATAACTTCTAAATAATATAGTGTTAAATAAGTTATCTATTAAAATAATCTATAAAGAACCAAATGAATAGTATAAAAACAAGAATACATATTATTTTCAAATACTATTTGAAAATAATATGTATTCTTGTTTTTATACTATTCATTTGGTTCTTTATAGATTATTTTAATAGATGACTTATTTAACACTATATTATTTAGAAGTTATAGTTTCATTTCAACATAATATTAGAACTTCGATTGGAATAGTGTTGATATATTTTCGATTATTTTTGATTAATATTATTTGATTAATTATTAATCTTTATAGTTTATAATATCGTTAAAGTTTTTTTTTAAATCAAAACTTTGTATATATATATAAAGTCTAACCTTTTATTCTTAATAATTTTTTCTTTCCTAATTTTTTCATTCATAATTTTTTCCATTCATAATTTTTTCATTCATATTTTTTATTATTACGTTTGTAGAAATAAATAATCTTGTATTTTTCTATTATTCAATTGATCTTTAATCATAATTAAATAAACGTCTTTAGCTTTAAATAGTATAGCTTTAACTATTACACCGGTTAAATATGTACTAATTTTATCTTCATTGTTATTTTAAACTTAAACTTCGTTCAACTTGTATTTAAAACAATGATAATTTAAAACAATGATAATTTAGGTAAGATGTTTTTTGTATATAATATACATGTTATTATTATGGATGAAGGGATGATTATTGAATGGTTATTATTTTGATATTATGATATTTTTAAATAATTTTTCTATCTTTATATAATAAGTATTTCATATTAATTCATTTGGTACTTATTGTTGGTTGAGATATATATCTAATTATTGTTCTACTTACGATCTGACGAGTAGCTATATTTTTGAATAGAACTTATTTTCGATAATTTCAATTGATTTTAATTGATTTTAATTGATTTTAATCGATTTAAATTTCTTTTCTATTTGAAAATTGGTTATGAAACACGTGTAATCTTTTTATTATATTTATCTTATGATATTTACTTTACTTTATATTATACTCATTTATTGTGCTTTTAATTATTAATTTTTCTAGATGTGATAGTGGATTTTCATCGATGAGTTCCTGAAAATTGGTTATTTTCCCTAAAACTATATATATATATATATATATATATATATATATATATGTATGTATATATATATATATATATATATATATATATATATATATATATATATATATATATATATATATATATATATATATATATATATACGTACATATATACGTATATATATATGTATGTATATATATATATATATATATATATATATATGTATGTGTGTATGTATGTATGTATGTATGTATGTATACGCATGCATACATACACACATACTCAAATGGATATGTCAGTTAACTTTTGCTTGCTTTCTTTTTTATTTATTAGATGGTTATCTCCATTAACTACCTTAAGATATCTTTAACAACTTTTGCCAGTTCTTTTACTAATGTTCGTAGTGTTTAGTACAGTGACATCGATTTATAGTACTTTAGGGATTTCTGAAAGAACACGTTTGGCTACGTCATTCTTTATTATCTTCTTACATTTCATCCCTTCAATCATATTCAACCTTCTTTCATTCTGTCCAGCTTCGCTTCCGCGGTTATATTTTTTGTATTTTAATTTTCTTAGTTGCATTGATATTTTATTTATTTTATCTTTTATTTCGAACGTCTTCTTTTGTTCTTCAACCGTATTGTTTCTGATTTGTTTTTAATACAAACTACTTGACAGTTGAAAGATTCTTCTTGGCTTTTTCTGACATTGATCTCTCCTGCATATATATTTTAACTTATAGTAGTAGTAGCAGCAGCAGAGTAGTAGTAGTAGTAGTAGTAGTAGTAGTAGTAGTAGTAGTAGTAGTAGTAGTAGTAGTAGTAGTGGTACATATAGTATTTATGTATAGTATATATATATATATATATATATATATATATATATATATATATATATATATATATATATATATATATATAGTATATATATATATTTATATATATATATATATATATATAGAGAGAGAGAGAGAGAGAGAGGGAGATAGATAGATAGATAGATAGATAGATAGATATATAGATAGATAGATAGATAGATAGATAGATAGATAGATAGATAGATAGATAGATAGATAGACGGACAGATAGATAGATAGAGAGATAGATAGATAGATAGATAGATAGATAGATAGATAGATAGATAGACATAGGTCAATTCTTTAAAGGTACACATTCGTGTAATTCTAATTACAATTTTATATATATATATATATATGTATATAATATATAATATATACATGCTATATATTTATATATAGTGTTTCGAAAAAGAAAAAGAAGAACAAACACAAAAAAAAACAAGAATGCAAGGAAATGGTACAGGTAAAGTATTAGCAGACGCTCACGGAGGGAAAGAAATGTGGTTTTACGTTTCGAGCAAAGCTCTTCTTCAGAAATCGAGGGAAGTCCAATATAAAAGGAAGACGGAGGAGAAAAAGTCGTCAACGATTCACATATGGTTACATTTTGAAATGGTATAGTGTATATACGAGCTTGCACACACTCACATGCTCATACCAAACAGGTTCAAAACAACTCCAAAACAACGCCAAAACAACGTCAGATCATACATTCAAAATAAATGGAAGTGGAGAGACAAGTTACTGAAGAGATTGCAAGAGTGCAATGGAAATAATTTAACAAAAAACTATATAAATTAATAAAGGACTGAACCAGTGCGTGTGTTTATTACCAGCATAATGCCTCTCCCAAGGTTTAATTGTATATATGTATATATATATATATATATATATATAAGGTTGAGGAGGGTATTGGATAAGATTCTATCCATAAAATACTTCTCCAACCTTACCATTGCTCTCTTTATCTTTTTATTTTTATATATTTACATATATATATATATATATATATATATATATATATATATAATATAAATCATATATAAATATAATATAAATCATATATAAATATATGCATATATCCATACATATATGTACATACCTACATCTATATGTATACATACATGCATATATGGGTACAGGACATCACAAAAACGCTAAACACAATGGGAAACGAAAACATAAAGACCAAAACAGAAAACGAACTTTCTGCGAACAACGAAAAAAACAATGAAACGAGACATGCAACATAAAGAGTAAGCCCCTTCGTCAGTTGCCCCTGTTCCATCTACTCCGCGTTTCAAAGGCAAGGACAATACGCGTCTTCGCTGGAACAGTCCTTCCTCCAAAACAAATTAAATAAAATTTGGGATATTTTGCGGAGGGTGAAAGTGTTAACGGAAGAAGACAGTGAGAACAAGACAGTAAAAACAAACGGTGAAGGCTGTTGAGCCAAGACGATAGAAAAATTATTATGAATGCTAAGTAGACGTGACATGAGAGAAGAGACAGAAAAAAACACGTCTTTTCTTTAGGAAGGCAGTGGACAGAAAGAGGGATCCCCTTTCGTCACGTGTCAGCGACGAGTGAGTCAAGGAGGAAGAGTGAGAGAGAGAGAGATAGAGAGAGGGGAAACGGTGAAAGGGAAAGAAGAATAGGGAAAGGGTGGGAGAGAAAAACAGAAAGGATGAAGAACAAGAGAGGGATATATATATATATATATATATATATATATATATATATATATATATATATACAGACACACACACACACACACACACACACACACATATATATATATACATATATATATATATATATATATATATATATATATATATATACATATGTTATATATGTGTGTGTGTGTGTGTCTGTGTGTGTGTGTGTGTGTGTTTGTGTCTCTGTGTGTGTCTGTGTGTGTGTGTGTGTGCGTGTGCGTGTGTGTGTGTATCTATATTATAATGGAGAAAGCTGCTTACTAATTAGGTATGTAACAGTTATTAAAAGTATCAAAAGAAAGCAATATTAAAAGCTTGACCGCCTGGAAATATTTTTATAAATTCACGTTCTATGAAAATGCCTATAATTTCGATATCCGAAGTTTATTGATTTTTTTTTAACTCCAAATTCTTGCAAATCTAAATATTCATTGCATTCACTGCGGAGTAGATTTTAATGTTTAATAATAAACACTATTAATTCGTTGCAAGCAACATTTTACGTTTTTATTTGCAAAAGTCTCTCATTCTCGCTCGCCTCTATTTTTATTTATGATAATATAATAATGGTTATATGACTTGGATACGAGACACAATTTCAAGAATGTTATCAGTTTCCGGAGTTTGTTAAATTAATATTTTTGATAAGATGAAAATTCTTTATGTACCGGTATAATAATTTTTTTTTAATATTTTTTTTTTTACATGAATAAGTGATTTTGTTGGTATGGCTACTTGGAACTCTATAAGCCTTAAAATAATATATTATGTAGTCGCTGCTATTTCTAACACGCTAAACAAGATAGTTTTGAACGAGCTTTTATTTATATATAATATGCGGCTGAAAAGGAAAATTTAGCAGAAAAGGCACAACGGCACAGAGAAAGACGGATAATTGAATGAGATGCATTAATGTGATTTTGTATATGCTGGCCTCAAAAATAACTTCACAATCCCTGTGTGGCTTGTAAATAGGACCATCGTTACTCCAACAATTGAAGCAGCACAATTTGTGAATGATTTTCCAAGATCCCTGGTGAGCTAAAAATGTACAAAAGCTCAGATACAGTTGATAATGAAATTCTGTACCCAACCGAGTTCATCAACAAACTTACATAATAGAGTTTCCACCACACATTCTCAAACTGAAGAAAAAACGATACAAAATGCTTCTGAGAAATTTAGATGTTACTAATGGATATGGCAATGACACACTAAATCATTGTCAGTTTACATAATCATGTTATTGAGGCTGAAGGTTCTTCTGGTCCTTATGCAGGATGAACTCTGCTAATCCCAAGAATACCACATGTATCTCAAGAAATGGAATTTACATTTACATTTACACGCAAACAGTTTCCTCTCAAGTCAGCTTTTGCCTTGACATGCAACAAGGCACAGGGACAGACTTTTGAACAAATTGGAATATATCTTTCGACTCAATTCGAAAGAAGGCTGACGTAAAAATATTGGCTGAGTGAAATAGAAACAGTATAATAATTGACAATGGTGTCTACAAGGAGATACTACTTTAAAGCAAAATATGCATTTGAGCAAGTTTCAGTAAATAGAATTAACACATAAATTATATGTAAAATAGCATATATTTGTGTTGAATTAAATTGTTTTGGCATATTTCAACACGCCGAATGAATGACATCGTTATATTAGATCATTTTAAAAGTGGGTATATTTGAAAAAGTAAGGAAACGTAATTCCCATCTGTTCTCACAGCACCAGACTCTTGTGTGAGTGAGTGTGTGTATCCCTCCATCCCGCCATCCATCCTTCCGTTCTAACTATCTATCTATCTATCTATCTATCTATCTATCTATGCACGGATATGTAAGTTCTACCAATTATTAATGATAAAAAATATATAACAGATTGACTAGCAATATATACTAAGCAAGAGAGCATTGTTATACAAAGAAATAATTAGACGTAAAATATCATAAAAATTAATAGTATTGGGAATCAAATGTGGAAATAATGTCGAGTGGCTAGCAGACAAAGCCTGGAGGGCGGTCTTTCTGCTAGTATATATAACATATATATAGTTACATATGGTGCATGTATATATATATATATATATATGTATAAATTCTTTTATTCTTTATTTGTTTCAGTCATTTTATTGCGACCATGTTGGAGCACCGGCTTTCGATGAACATATCGAATTATGCCTTGTAAGCCTAGTACTTGTTCTATCGGTCTCTTTAGCTGAACCACTACGTTACGGGGACGTAAACACACCAAGATGGGTTGTCAAGCAGTGGTGGGGGGGTCCAAACACAGACGCACAAACACACGCACATACATACACATGCATAAATGAATATATATACATATATATATATATATATATATATATATATATATATATATATATATATATATATATATATATATATATACATATATATATATATATATATATATATATATATATATATATATATATATATATATATATATATATATATATATATATATATATATATACCAGGTCATCCCATAGGTTCTGTCCGATTTTACCTTTTTTTAAATTGAATGAAATTTAATAGTATTTTAGAATGTCTAATGGAATTAAAAGTTATTTTTATGCATTTGTGTACATTTAGATTTTCTAACATGAAATATCCAAAGAGCATTTAAGCCACAAAATACTTTATGAGTACAAAAAACTCTGCAGCTGAAGCGACTTGACACATGCACTCCGTTTATGGGAAAGAATGCTTGAATGAAAGAACTTGCAGAAGATGGTTTGCAAAAGTCAGAAGTGGCGATTTCAGCCTTGAAGATGAAGATCGAACAGGACGTCCAGTTGAGTTTGATGATAAGCTCCTTGAGGCATTACTTGAAGAAAATTCTGCATTATCAGTTGAAGAATTGGCAATAAAGCTTAGTTCAAAACATACAACTGTTCATCGTCTTCTTCAACAACTTGGAAAGGTTTCTAAACTTGGAAAATGGGTGTCTCATGAATTGTCCGAAAGCAACCGCAAATCCTGAGTTGACATCTGCTCTTCACTCCATTCTCGCGAACTCATTTCACCCTTTTTGGATAGACTTGTGACTGGTGACGATAAATGGATCTTCTATCGAAATGTGAACCGTTGTAAACATTGGCTTGGTAAAAGGGAAACAACTGAACCACAACCGAGAAGGGAATTTCACGAGAAAAGGTTCTTCTCTCTATCTGGTGGGATTGCAAATTCACTTTGAATTGTTACCACCTAATGCAACAATCAATGTTCAAGTCTACCGTCGGCAATTAGAGCGTTTGAACCAAGCTTTGAAGAGAAAAAGACCCACTTTAGTGAATCGAAAAGGAGTGATGTTTCATCAGAACTATGTGCGACTCCACACTGCAAAGATTACATCACAGAAGATCGAAGAGGTTAGTTGGGAAAAAATTCCTCATCCACCTTATTTTGCCGACCTTACTCCTTCAGACTACCATTTGTTTCGTAGTTTACAGAATCATTTGGGAGACATAGTTTTCGCAAGTCAGGAGGATGTCGAAACTGACATTTCAGAGTTATTCGCTTTGAAACCAAGATAGTAGTTTTACATTGATGGGATTAAAAAGCTTGTAAATGGATGGAAGGAAGTCATAGATAATCAGGGGAAGTACATTGATGATTAAGTTTCAATTAAATATAACATTTCATGATCACTTGTTTTCTTAATTCAAAATTCAGACAGAACTTATGGGATGACCTGATACATATGTATATACATATATATATACATATATATATATATATATATATATATATATATATATATATATATATATATATATATATATATATATATATATACGACATTACGACATGCTCTTTCAGTTTCCGTCTACCAAATCCACTCACAAGGCTTTAGTCGGCCCGAGGCTATAGTAGAAGACACTTGCCCAAAGTGCCATGCAGCGGGACAGAACCTAGAAGCATGCGGTTGGTAAGCAAGCTACTTCCTACACGACCACTCCTGCACCTATATATATGTGTGTGTCTAATAGATTTATGACCTAACGTGAATGTATACCTTTAAAGAATTGACCTACGTTATTCAATAAACAGTTCACGTATATTCCATGCGAATTTGCGTTAGAATAAGTACAATACAGTTTACTTAAGTGTATTACTTCACTATACTCTCTTTATCACAGATAGAGATGTTGTAACTTTAATTCAAGAAAAAACATCTAGTAACTGATATCAAAGCTTTTCTTTTATCATCGCCATAATATCATCAAATCATCATCATTGTTGCTATCGTCATGTAATTGCCGCTATCATAATCAACCACTTCGTTCATCGAAATTCTTTGTTCTTGAATCTTGTTCTTATCCTCACCATCATCATCAGAAGTATCTGCATCCAGAAGCATTAGTATCTTCAGCCTAATCAATATCATTATCAGCATTATACCGATTTCCATCATCATCATCATCATCGTAATTTTATCAATTTTGCGATTGTCATTCTCATCAACAGCAGCATCTTCAAGATCACCGACATGACGATCAGTACCACACAGATATTCATAATTATCCTGATTAATCTCATCATTTTTATCATCATTATAATCATCATCAGCAGCAGCAACAGCAGTAGCAGCAGCATCCTCATTATCATATTCATCATCTTTGTCTTCGTCACTACCATCATCATCACTATCATCGTCATCATCATCGTCATCATCATCATCATCATCGTCGACGTCGTCGTCGTCTTCAGTATCAGCATTTCACATGTCTCAAGGAGGATGGTGAAATCTTGTTCTGAATGTGAAGTGAATGCGAAAAAAATTCTTCAAATAATGTAACAATTCTAAAGATTGCCTTCATTGAGTTGGATCCCTATTTTATTTTTATCAATCACACACATACACTAACACTCACAGATTCGCTCACTCGCTCTCTCACTTGCACGCATATATAACCACGTATATAAGTGTAAATATATATATACAAATGCGTTTATTAATATATATATGCACACACACACACACACACACAAACATATATATATATATATATATATATATATATATATATATATATATATATATATGCACATACACTTTATATAACACACAAACACACACATGTGTGTGTATGTGTGTATTCGCTGGGAAGTGTATCTATTTACACCCAAATGAATGTGTAAAAGATCAGATATCAGAAACGCACAGGAACACACACAAGTATATTGACATTATATTAAATATACGTTTGTGGATGTGTATGGATGTGTGTGTATGCCTGTATGTACATATGTGCGTGAATACACAGATATGCGTGCACACACATACACACAGGCACATTCTCACACATACATACATGCATATTATATATATATGCATGTATGTATGTATGTATGTATGTATGTATGTATGTATGTATGTATGTATGAATGTATGTAGGTAAGTATGTATATATGTGTAAATGGTTGCTTTTCGCAGCTTTCTTTTTTCTGTTGTAATATATTTTTTCCTCGACACGACTTTTGAAGTGTCGTTCAACTAATCAATAATAATAATAATAATATTAGTAATAATAAAATTAGTTATATTATTATATCAAAAACACGAGATTTATCACTGTACTGAAAATAAAAATTACAAACCTAAGTAGTAGTAGTAGTAGTAGTAGTAGTAGTAGTAGTAGTAGTGGGGACGTAGAAATATACTGAGTTAGCGATGTAAAAGTTACCACTAACATGAAAGCAAGCGGATATTAATTGGGCAGAAGTGTGACAATATGGAGAGGAAAATGATGAGAAACAATATGATTAGAGAATGCTGGAAATAGTAATTTCATTGAGGTCGTTGATGATGACCATGATACTGATTAAGAAAATAGTCATGATAATGACAGTGATTATGACGATACTAATGGTGAGGATCATGAATATCAATTTTATCATCAATATAGTCATCGTGGTATGATTATGATGACGATAATGAATATCATATCCACGATGGTAGTGATGACGATGGTAATGGGGATTTATATCATGATTAGAATGATTATATTTATGATAACAACAATGTTTATGACAAAAGGGGTGGAAGTTGAAGAATAGAGAGAGATGCTTTTATTTTTTACCACAGAAGTATTTCCTGCAACAACAACGCGTTGAGATTAATCTTTGAAACGTAACCGGAATATCCTAACGATTTAACTTTTGTGCAATTTTCTTATTTACGTCTAACGTTAAAGCTTTTAGCCCCTTAGGTTACTTTGTAATCTTGAACTGATCACATGTGTGTGAGTGTGTGTGCGCGCGGCTGCATACATATATATGTGTGTAAATATCTATATCTATATATTTATCTATCTTTTTATCTATCTATCTAGCTCTTTATCTATCGATTTATCCAGCTATCTATATATGCATATATATATATATATATATATATATATATATATATATATATATATATATATATATATATATATAAAATATATATATATATATATATATATATATATATATATATATATATATATATATATATATATATATATATATATATATATATATATATATATATATATATATATAAAATATATATATATATATATATATATATATATACAGACATATATATATATATATATATATATATATAATATATATATACATATATAGATATAAATATGTACATATATATATGTATATATATATATATATATATATATAGATATATGCATATGTACACATATATACATTATATATATATGTGTGTGGGTGTGTGTGTACATATATACATATATACATAAATATATATATATATATATATATATATATATATATATACCAGAACAAACGAAAAGATACAACAAACCAAAATCACAAACATATTAGACACCCAGACATCCACACAAACCCTACCAAATACAAACCAAAACCCCCCTCCTTACACTACCAAACCCTCCAATAAACAAACACACAAAATATGCAAAACAAACAGGACACACACAACCAACAACCTATAACACTTGGAGAGTACAAACAGAATATTAACAACCACCAACACATAACGCTGGACATCCTAAATGGATACACACATGGAACAATAGAGAAGTAGATAAAAATCAACACATAACCTACAATAAAAATCGAGGAAATCCAAACCATACAAATATCAACCACATGCGACACCACAAATTTGCAAGATGGATAGAAAACAACTACCACTGTCAAAACAATGCAAGCACACAATATGAACCATTCAAATACCCACAAGGAAACCTGAACCCCAGGAATGAAAATTGGCCCAACAAACGCAGAAGATGGGAAGAAAACAACTACCACAGACAAAACAACACATACAGACCATATAGACCATCCCTGCCTCTACAAGAAAACCTACAACCTAAAAATGGAATTTGGAGACGCAACAACACAACCCCTTTTTTAGGGAAAGGATACTTCAACAATATTCCAGACCCAACACATCAAAAATTTCGAATGAACACACGAAACACATAGACCTCAAAATAATACACCTATCTAAAAGAGAACTTAACGAAAATGAAATGAACCTACTACGAAAAGGCCTAAAATTTACACCCACACCCACTCCAAATCTCATAGAACTTAAAACTGATATAGACAACTTTAGCCTCCGCCTCCGCCTTATGGAGGCGGAAAATAAGGAAACAGAAGATAACTCAATCATAAGGAAAAAAATCCCATTTCACCCCCACCCCCCCACAAGGGAAATGACAAACACCTAGACGCATACATAGAGACAATCTCCAAATTCCCTCTCAACACACATACATGCAAACAGAACTTCTGCAGAGGAGAAAAATAAGCCTCACAAATACTAAAAAAAATGACAAGTCGATCATTTTAAAAGAAGCTGACATAGGTGGAGCAATAGTAATTATGGATACAGATTACTACAAAGAAAAGATACTGGAGATACTTAACAACTAGACATACTGCAAAGAGGAAGCAACACAATCGGAGAAAGCAGCATTAAAAAAAATTGGAACACTAATCAATGAATACCAGGACTCCTTTACAGACAAGGAGAAAGACTGTTTATGCAACTCAAGAACAAAAAGGAGCAATATTTATGGATTACCTAAAATTCATAAAAGCTCTGAAATACAGAGATCCATAAATGAACAGAGGAACCATTATATAAGAATACAAAGACCCGCAGACCTCACAATGAGACCAATAGTTGTAGGGCTCCAAGCACCAACACAGCAACTAAGCCACTTCATAGATGTACTCCTCAAATCTTTATGCCCAATGATGCCAAGCTACATAAGGGATGACATAGACTTCCTCATACACGTTCCAAATACGGTTCCGGAAAACACCATACTTGCAAGCTTCGATGCCACATACTTATACACGAACATACCACACACCCTGGATCTAGAAGCGATAAAGCCATGGGAAGAAAAATACAGGGAACTCATAAATAAACGTTTCAAAACAGACTTTATCACCAAAGCCACCCAATTGATACTTGAAGAGAACACATTCTCATTTAACAAGTCATACAGGCAGATAAGGGGCACGGCTATGGGTACGAACTTCGCACTCTCATATCCCAACCTAGTGATGGGTTTCCTTGAGAACAAACTATACGATGAAATAGGGAACGTCTTCGAACACAACTTCAGAGAAGACATCAAGAAAAAGTGGAAACGCTACCTCGATGACTGTTTCATCTTTTGGAACAGATCAGATGATCTACGAACATTCCACAACATCCTCAACACATTGCACCCATCTATTCACTTCACGATAGATACCAACTACAACGAACTTCTCTTCCTAGACATCAGCATCAAGATACACAACTCCATCGTCACGACAAACATCTACTACAAAAAAAACGAACACACCAATATTTAAATTTCTACTCCTGCCACCCATCCCACATAAAAAGAAACATTTCATACAGTATGGCAAGACGCACATGCAGCATAGTGACAGACTCACAAACACGCCAAATAAGACCAGATGAACTTAAAATCTTCCTACTGGAACAAAAATACCCACTCACATTAATAAAAAACGGAATCTCAAGAGCAATGGAACTGCAGATCACACAACTCAGAACTCCAAAAAAGAAAAACAAAGAACATCATCCATTTCATGAACACATACAACCCTGGACTCACCAACATGTTTCACATCATACATTACAACTTACCAATGGTCCTACAAAGCCCCCAAAATGGGAAACCTACTAAAAAATATTGCATAAAAAACAGTAAACGCCAAGAGAAAAACCTAAAGAAACACCTAACAAGAGCAAAATTGTCATCAGAGAATAAAACCGAATTCTTCGTAAAAGAGTGTGGAGATGGTAGATGTGGAACCTGCAGTAACCCCATCTACAAATATACAGAGGGGAACAAACAAATAAAATTTAAGAGTGGCCACACATTCAAAGTAAATGCAGACATGAATTGCAAGACGCAGAACGTAATATACTGCATAACCTGCCCTACATGCAAGGAGAATTATGTTGGTGAAACTGGAAATTCTTTATGCCAGCGAGCCAGAATTCACCGACAACATGTCCGACAGGAGGAACTACGAAAGATTCCACTGAGTGAACACTTAGAAGCATGTGGAGAAGGAAAATTTATGATCTTTCCTTTCTATAAATGCCCAAGAAATAACACCTCCTCCAGGAAAAATATGGAAAAACACTTCACAACAAAATTCTCACCCAAACTGAATGGCTGAAAACATGAAAATCACAACCCATCTGGAACTATTAACTTAGTCTGTAAAATAATGTCCTCACAATGTACAGGAAATTGTATGCACATCTGTTTCATTGAGCTCCTCCACAAGACACTTTCCCTTGTACATTATTGCCCATCCTAATATCTTCACTTTTGTACAGAATTGTTCCTTATCTTCATTCCTCTTAAAAATATATATATATGCGTGTGTTTATATATGTATATATATATATATGTGTGTGTCTGTGTGTGTGTGTGTGTGTGTGTGTATGTGTATATATATATATATATATATATATATATATATATATATATATGTTTGTGTGTGTGTGTGTGTGTGTGTGTGTGTGTGTGTGTGTGTGTGTAGCTGTGACTGGTGAAATATCACTATTTCTGTGATCATGTGTACTGGATGAAGGACCAAATTTGTAAAGTAAGCTGTAATTTTTTTAATATTTCACCACAATTTTCATCCTTTCACATACTTCACTATCTTTGCATTTTCACACCTTTACATGTACTTTCTCTATTTTTGTAATTATATTTATTTGTATTTTCATTCCATAACGGATTTGATCCTAAAAGTGAATCCAAAACTATTTTAGAACTTGTTATTTCAGTATCTAAAACAATGGCACCATTTGCCAATTTATATTGGTAAATGACTACAGAAATGCTATTTTATATTTATTTTTGATTGATGCCTATGACAAAATGAACTTACCAATATTTAGATACCTCACTCATTGGTTCATAACAATATTCTTGAAATTTCATTTTCACTACAAGACCCCTTTGAATAAATAGCACACGGAATTAATATCGCCACACTATCCAACTGTAATAAAAAAATACAAACAACCTATTGTAATTTACACACCATGCACAAGAAGCCTCTCTACACATTCTACACAGCACTTTGTTTGGATAATGGAACTGCAACTGTAACATCCAAAATATATTTTAATTTTTATTTTCATATTTCCTTTTATACTTCCTATATCCTTCCCTTCCCAAAATAACTTATATTGAACTCTACTATTTCCTTCTATTTAACTCACTTATATCGTCTCTAATGATGGAATAACCTTTATAACCCTGAAACAGCTGTAAGACTACTTTTTTTCTTTATAGATGTCCTAGAAATTTCACACTGCCTTGGCTTTGTTGTCTCATTTTATTTAACATATACACGCTCACACACGACCTATGTTACACTCTGCACTCATACTATTATCGAACTGGGACTCTAACTACGGTCCGTCTGTAGCACTTATATACCCTTACCTGCTATTTTGGGTTTTCTGAATACCAAAACCTCTCATATTATATATATATATATATATATATATATATATATATATACACATTCATACATACATACATACATACATACATAATACACATATCTTTTTATATGTGTATGCATATATACATACATATCGTACGCACGTATGTACTACTCAAATATATGTGTGTGTGTTTGAGTGAGTATATATATATATAAATGTGTTTGTTTATACATACGTATGTATTTGTGTATGTGATCTAAGAATTTTGCGATATTACAACAAAAAAATAGAAGTACAACCTAATAAAAAGAACTCGATACTATTTTATAATGTAGCAGAGTATTATATATTCATTTATTAAAGCTAAAAGTATTGGATAAAGATCACCACATTCACGAAAGATAGAAACTGAGGCACCCTTGTCAGCGTTCAATAATTTCAAGTTATATATGTGTGTATGTATGCATTTATGCATGTAAGTATGTATGTAAGTAAGTATGTATGTATGTATGCATGCATGTGTGGGGTTGTGTAAATATGTGTACGCGCGAATATGTATACGGTTATCGCTTCACGTTATCGACCTTATCAATTGAATAGTTTCCATTTATTTTAAATTAGATACATTTCGGTCAACATTTTAGATTGATAGACAAAATCGACATTTAATCTTCAAGGAATTGCCACACTTCAATATTCAGATTTCAAGTATGTTTGTACTAGTGGACTGTATGTGTGTGTATGTGTGTGCATGCGGGCGCATGTGTATATGTCCATGCTCGCACCTCTGTGTGTATGAGTGTATGTTCGTGATGATGTGATTGTTACCAACCACACTGAAAATTTCAATAAAATTTACATTTAAGTATTGAGAAGATAAAAAATAAATATCGTCGTTTGCTTTGAAATTGCTTTATTATATATTTTGCGCTTTATATTTGTAGTTTTTGCTGTTACGAGTTTATAAACTCTTGATAATAATAAAGTATTTTGGGATGAAATTGTTGCTGTATGATAAATACACACACACACACACACACACACACACACACACACACACACACACAAATATATATAAATCGTTAAACGAAAAAGAAAAGTAATCTGTTATTTTTAAATATGAAAGTTTTCCATCAAAAGGATACTTACAGGATTCATATTCTCATGAGGATCAAAAATTGATCCAAGTTATTCGATTAATGTCCACAGCTGATGTTTTTCTACTTTTATTGTTTTTATATATTTAGAAAGTTACGTTATAAAGCGACTGTTATCAATCTTTAATATTTTGCGCATCATAATACGTAATCTTATACATGTGTGATTGCATAGTCGTATATGTGCATATATATATATATATATATATATATATATATATATATATATAAACAATATATGATATAAGAGTATATGCATATATATGTACAATTATGTATATACGTTCATCCACATGTACATATAGATACATAACTGGGTACATGACGTGGCAAAAGAACAAGGACAAAAATGGTAAACAAGGTGCAACAAACAAGCAGGCCACATAGAAACATCCCCTTCATCAGCTGCCACCATTAAAACTCCGGCGTTTCGAAGAATTAAGGCAGTACTCATCGTTAAAATGGTTCTTCCCACGAACACAAATTAAATTGTTTTCGTGGAGGGTAGTGGCGGACGGACAACAAGACAGGAAAACGAAACGGTGAAATAAACAAACAAAAAGGCTGTACAGCCAGACGTGAAGTGTGTATGTCTCGAACGCTGTGAAGCACGTACAGGAGGGGCAAAGAAGTACGTGCGAGCTTGGTGATTCCAAGAACGAAAAGAAATAGCAGCCGCACACACGTGACCAAGGCTGTGTGAAGAGAAAGAGTAGCAGATGGAAAAGGAGGGGAGGAAGTAGAATAAAAGTGAGCAAAGAGAGGTAGAGAGAGAGAGAGATATAGTAGTAGTAACGGTGAGAGGCGAAGGACGAGTAACAAGAGATAGAGAGAGAGAGAGAGAAGTAGTGACAGGTAGAGGCGAAGAACAGTAGAGGGAAGAATGAGAGGGGGAGATAGAAATAGAGAGAGTCGCGTTAGAAAAATAGTTAAAAAATTTACTGTATAAAGGTAACGCGTGCGTTCCGTCGTGATACAAACAATATATGAGTATATGCATATATATGTACATGTATGTATATACGTTCATCCACATGTACATATAGATACATAACTGGGTACATGACGTGGCAAAAGAACAAAGACAAAAATGGTAAACAAGGTGCAACAAACAAGCAGGCCACATAGAAACATCCCCTTCATTAGCTGCCACCATTAAAACTCCGGCGTTTCGAAGAATTAAGGCAGTACATATATATATATATGTATATATTTCGTTTTTGGATTTGGTTTGCAAGATTCTTTATGTGAGTTCGTGTGTTGAAGCATATTCTGCTGTATTGGGGGGGGGGGTCATTTACTTTTTGTGCCTTAAATTTAACACATTCAACGGTGAAATTTCCACTTATTTCTTATTTTTATTTTCCTAAAATTTTCGTTGCGTCTTGCGACCTTTTCAAGTCTTTACTCTGTCCGTTATTTACACTGCGTTCTTTTTTTGTTTGTTTGTGCGCATGTGTGTGGGCCAGTGTGTGTGTGTGTGTGTGTGTGTGTGTGTGTGTGCGTGCCTATGCATGCATGCATGTATGTATGTATGCATGTACGTATGTATGCATGCATGTGTATGTATATATGTGTGTGTGCATATGTATATATGTATGTACGTGTGTGCATCTGTATATATGTATGTACGTGTGTGCATCTGTATGTATGTATTCTGCATATTCATGTCCTTGTGTGTCCGTGTTTGTGTGTTTTTTACGTACGTCTGGGTGCGTATGTTTGTATATGTATGCACCTCTATCTCCTTGTGTGTGCATGTCAGACTGTATGTGTGTGTATTGCAACTATGTACCGTGTTTGTATGTGTGGATGTACATCTCCATATGTGTGGACACGTGTCTCCATACGTGTCCTTGTGTGAAGTGAAATATGTGTATATATATGGTCATGTGTTTCAGTTTCCATATGCGTACGAGTGCATGACTGTTTATATAACCTATGTATCTATCCTTCTGTATGTTGATCTGTTTATTTTCATATCCATATGCTTACATACATGTGCATATACACATATGTACATATACCAAAAACATACACACATACATACATCTATCTACATAACAGCCCACTAACTATTCTACTCTACCTGTTCGAACTCACAAGAGTTAACAAGTGAATCAGAGACAGGCAGAAACAAGAAAAATGCAGCTGTTACTTGGATACCATACAAATATGTCTTTAAAAAGACTTTTCTTTTAAATTTACCAAAATTAAATTTTTCAATAATTTTTCAAAAATCTATCATTCATATTTACTGTTGAAAAGATCTCAAGGATCGAAACCGGTTCTGCAATGTTCTTTATAAAAGTATTTTAGCATTTTCTACTTTGTCTTTTTCCATATGTATCTACTCATGTGTTCCTCTTCAACCTTTTACATATATATATATATATATATATATATATATATATATATATATATATATATATATATATATATATGTATATATATATATATATATATATATATATATATATATATATATATATATATATATATATATATATATATATATATATATATATATATATATATATATATTATATATATATATATACATACATACATACATACATACATGCACAGCATACATACATAGAGCATAGATAAAAAATGCTCAGGTTGGTTTACCACGTATGTATGTAGTTTACCTGTGTTTACCACATATATAGTTTACCATGTATGTATGTCATTATTTGGTTTATTTTAGGCGGCGAGCAGGCAGAAATGTTAGCACGCCGGGCGAAATGCTTAACGGTATTCTATCTGTCTTTACGTTGTGTTCAAATTCCGTCGAGGTCGACTTTGCCTTTCATCCTTTCGGGGTCGATAAGTTAAGTACCGATTACGTACTGGGGTCGGTTTAATCGACTGATCCCCTCCCCAAAAGTTTTGGGCCTTGTGCCTAGAGTAGAAAAGAATAAGTGCCTGTAAGTGGTCCATGTGTGAACGGGTAGATGTAAATAATGAACAGACAAAAGAAAAATGAACGGCCTAAACAAGTATTATTAATTTAGAGCATGGTATTTATAATTCAAAAATACTTGCATAGCTAAATTAAACTGATAACGGAGAAGTTGTGCCTAAATTCTGAAACAGTTGTTTTTAGCTGTGCGTATGCACAGCTATTCTAGAAACAGCTGTAAAAGACTTTATGCGCAAGATAATGCCTCAACAATGCATTCGCTTAGGTCGTGGTAAGAAGATGAACGAAATGAACATCTATTTCTTTAAATCATTGGGCAGCATCCAATCATCATTTCTTACATATTCTACATCATATACTGAATAGTTTCAATCGTCCGTTCATTAAAATTCTGTGTATGAAGACAGATAGATAGATAGATAGATAGATAGATAGATAGATAGATAGATAGATAGATAGATAGATAGATAGATAGATAGATAGATAGGTTAGAAATGAGTCAGACACCTCACCACACTTGGCGCTTTCGGCTGGCCCAAGCTAAAGTCACTGTTCAGCTGCTTGCATATTTCATTCCATTGTAACTATTATTGTGAAGCCATATTGACAAAGATTTTTTTTTTTTTTTTTTTTTTTTTTTTGCTAGTAGAAACTACGAATTCCAAGTCAGCAATTAATCACCACAAGCGAGACTAATAGTACAGTCATTCTAATAGAAATTAATGAAAACTGTGTTTTCTGTTGTGTTTTCAATTAATGAAAACTGTTTTCTGCTGAACCTCAAGAGGAAATCTGGTCACGGATTGAAACAATGGATTGTACCGAAATTTAATCATCATCATCATTATTATTATCATCATTAATACTATATACAACTCTAAGCTTCTGTGTATGCGTGTGAGTACACAAAACAAACAGGTACAGATATATTATAATGTCTGTACACACACACAGATATATACATACGGCGGGCTTCTTTCAGTGTCCGTTTATGAAATATTATGAAATACTATATAGATCACTATATATTACACCTTAATACTACATTGTGATCTAATATATTGATTCACATCGGTTGCAAATTCCTTGAAAACAAATACGTGAATTCACTGGTTGCTAGGGACATCGTTTGGGAGAAACAGAATATAGTGAATTGGATGGTGTTTGAGAGTAGATGGAAGGAGTAAGAGAAATGAAGAGGAGGGAAGGAGGAAAGAAAGAATGGAGGACAGATGAGGCGGAGGTGAGGATGGAGAATTAACAAGCAGAGTAGAAAAGGTTTCTCCGAATAATAGTTTGCTTTATAAGAGTTATGGAGGAAGGTTTTGTTATGGAGGAATTAAAGTTATATAATACTACAGAAATACATGAAGGGGTACAAATATTGCAAAATATGAGACTACGGATTTGTGTATTTCATCTGTTTTTGGTAAATTATCTTTATAAATCAAATGTGAGGCAAATAAAGTGAACTGCGTAGTAATTTTGGAAGGAGAATGAAATATTACGTTGTCTATATATTTACAAATTTAATAAAATGCCATAACGACGTAATACATAAAAATCAGCTTATACACTTTCACCTTTACATTCCCTTTTACAATACAACGGTCGCACGTATACGACAGTCACATGTTTTCTTCGAACAAACTTCTGTAAATGTTATTTTCCTAAACCCGATCACCATTCGATAAACAAACCACCTTCCGTTTTTATGTCCTCGCTTCTCTCCTTCTCATTTTCTCTCTTCCCAGTTTTCTTATTCTACCTTTTTCTTTCCACTTTTTCTCTTATATAAATCTCCTCCCCTCATTTCTATTAATCATTCCACCAACGCATACTCACCACCGGTCAACTTATATCGCATTGTTTTCTTGCAGTCTTTAAATGATATCACAAACAACAAATCAAAAAACATATTTGTTTTCAGTTATACTGTTACCATTGATTGTTTTAACAGCACGGTGTGCTGTAAAATGAGACTAAGAGCACGCTAATGTGTGTATGTGCGTGTATGTGTGTGTACGTGCGTGTGTGTATTTGTATGTATGTGTACGTGCGTACGTGTGTGTGTGTATGTGTGTGCGCGCAGGGAGAAGATCTATGAGTTACTGTTTGTATTGCATTATATTTCTAGGATCGAAGCGTAACCTGCCCTAATGTTACATAATTTAGATGGGTAGCCGTTAAATATATTGCTTCATGACGTGTACCAATATGAACGTGTGCTCATATTAGCACATGCTCACAAATTTCTAGAGAAAGCTTATAATCAATTGAATCAACCCTTGCACACGACTGGTAATTGAAAGGAAGAAAGGCAATGTCCTATCTTGCAGGATTTTACACGTAAAAATGTGATAGAATATTGTAAGGCGTTTAATTCAGCATGATTACGTTCCTTTCACTCTACTGCATATTAAACAGGCTACTGTTATAAAAAAATAAGGACGAATAATGCTCCAATAAAGCTGAGAAAATGTCAGCCCCTGATTGAAGTTATTTTATATCATTTATGCTACTGCTTTTAGGAGCGAGAATGAACATTGAAATATTCTAAGTTCCTTTTTTCACTGAAATTATAAGCCTCAATATGAAGTAAAAAAAAAAAACATGCTTTATGCATCAGCGAAAAGAATTAACCTGGGGCACCGTTTGGCGAAGATGTCGCAGATCCTGTTGATTCCAGTTTCTGAATGATTCCAGTCACACTAAGTTATTTTACCTCATTTGTGTTTCTGAATGCCTTTTCTAATTTAGTTTACTGCATACTTGGAGCTTTAATTTATATATAAGAATCATTGTATTTACTTGTTAATTCAACAAATAATCACTAAAATATAAGAACAACCTTGATCTGCAACCTCAAACAACAAAATACTAATAATCGAAATGGTATGTATGTAATTGTAATAAAGAAAAGTAGCTAACATTTTGAGATCGACTCTTCATTGGAGAATCATCTATAGATTTATAGTTTAATATCACACATTGACTTCTACTCTGCGTATGCTGCGTGAATAAACTCATTGTTCTTAGGACAGAAACCATTACTTTACGTTGTGTTATTCACGGAAAATTCCTATTATTTTATACGATCGAACGGAATTTATAAAGAAATGAATGAGTTACATGCATAACAGCAGAAATCTGTTGTACTTCTGAACATTCTTTGCACACAAGTAAACACAAACTCACACGCACACACACACACACACACACACACACACACACACACACACACACACAAGATACGCTTTTAATTCATAGCTGTGCAGCTTTGGAAAAGGGTATCGAAGGTTTATACAAAACAAACTGCACCAAAACTCGGTAAACATCACGATCTTCAAACATCTTTGTCACCTGCGTTTGCTTGAGAAAATGGATATAGTGCAATAGAAAAAGCATCAAACTGCAAGAAAGTGATCTAGACCATTGTGTATGTTTCCACAGAAAATGAAATATGAAAGTGAAATTTATATAACAACATTAAAGAAACCTTTCTGTACATAGTTTTATCAGAAAACATTATTTTATATCTTACAAATAATGCGACAGTTAGGAATAGGCCTCGTAAAGGTTTAGGTAAAAACAATATTACCTGGGATAAATAAGCAGCATGTCTTCAGAGGTATCTTTTAGTCACCAAAACTTGCAGAAACTGAAGTTAAATATCAGTGAGATAGACCTACTGATGCATGATTAGATTTTTTCTTTTCAACTTTTGAAGAGTACTAAGAAACGTATTTTTTTTTCTTTTTGGTTTTTATTTTTGAAGAGAAATGCTGTTGGCTGATGGAAGCAATTTTTAACACACTTTTCACTTTGTACAAATACTGTCTGATCGTCAGCCTTGACCTCTTAGATATATAACTAAATCTGAATCTAAAATGAACGGTTAAATATGCCACTAGGCCATATAAAAATACAAACTTAAGGAAAACTTAAGGAAAGTAAACAATTTTTTGAAGAAAAGAGTCACAAATAAGCTCAAAATAGATTTTCTTTAATCTATTTAGTTCTCCTCCAGGTAAAATATTTCACAAAGTTAATAAAATGGAAAGAAATTGAAAGAAAAAGTTTAGCTTTAAATTCAGCAAGTGATGTTGGGCAGAAATCAAGTAAAATTCCATAGCCTCCAACTAATTCTCTAATTAAATCCCGTCAGCTCATGTGAAGAAAAACTAAATCTGTTTTGAAATAGGAAGAAACCAAAAAGGAAAATGCAAAAATTACAAAATGTCCACTTTGTGATTGAATTTCATTTCAGTTTTATTTAGTTTTTCAACTTCTGTGTTGTATTGTTTTCTTTTATTTTTCTTTGTATTTAAAATTATTCTACTATTTTCGTGGAGGCTGCTGTTGTTAACTTTATTGCGGTTACTGCTGCTGTTATTGTTATTATCGATATTATTATTGCTTTCCTATTGTTGTATTCTATCCGAACATTAAACAAATAAACAAAGAAACACACCGCCTGAAAATTCCCAAAAATCGTTAGCTTAATTTCGGTAATTTATGTCTTGTAAATCGCAACCGGGCAACTTGGCATCCCAAATTAACTGTTCTATGTCTGTTCTATTTTAATATAATTAGTATACTTTAATCCAGACATAATGAACAGATCACTGATTACAGAGTCAATAGGTTAACAACAGAAAATGTTCAAGTTTCCTATTATCGATATTGTTTTGTGTCTCTGCTCAAGATACATTTGTCAAACATTCATGACTACTGCAGGCTTCGAATAACCCGTTATTATTATACACTGCAGCAACACTGCAAAGTCAACTGATTTTTCTACAGTGATGAATAAAATTTGTTCAATAGTTCAGATTCTGGTCTACGTACTTTAGGTACACTTCGTAATTTAATAGTTACAATATTGACTACCCTGTGGGAAGAGGAATATTAGGCGGAATATTAGGCGGAAGTCTTTGTGCGTTGTGTTCAATAACCAGCATTTCGCATAGCTGAATGATGAAGATATTTTAATTCTTGTATTAGTCGCTAACTAATATCATTTTTAGTAGTAGCCAAAGAACTACATAATGTTATTCTTTTATTTTTTTTCAAATTCTATAAGTCTAATGGTTTATCACTTTTATTCTTTATGGTTAATTATATAGGAGATAAGTCCATCACTGCACTGCTTAGCACTCTATTGCAAGTAATTTCATTCTCATCAAAAATTGCTCCTATTCCTATCAGCAGTTAAAATTATACTACTTGGAGTGCCTTCCTCAGGGCTAAGATGACTGAATTTCATTTTGATATCTACATAAAGCAGCAAAGTGGATTGTACCTTTCTATTGTACCTAAAAGATTTCGAATTCAATAGATCTCATCAAAAACAATCAAAGGTCTTTTTCCAGTCATAGGCACATAAGGCCGGTTTCCCGGATTCTGTGGCGTATATAATAATCCTAATCTGTATGAGACGCCGGTCCGTCGCAGGATTACTTATTTTTGCCAGCTGAGTGGAGCAACGTGAAATGAAGTGCTTTGCTCACTGCCAAAACGCATCGACCGGTACAGGTATCGAAGCCACATGCTTACGGTCATGAGTGCAACACCCTAACCACTAAACCATGCACCTCCACAATGGTTATTATAGTAAAGAATTATGTAATGCACTGGGGTTGGACAGTACTTCACAGTGATAACTGCTTTCAGTAGAGACCTTTACCTTTGAGTGGCACCCATTATCAACTCCGCAAAATGTCACTTCTTTTGATTATATGTGCCTTATTTCATTACGACACAAATTCGTAACTGTAAACTAGACTGATGAAGGCTACACACGTACAGCTCTGTAAACTTTAGCTAAACGTACGTTGTACCCACTTCGAGATGGATAGATTATATACGTGCTTGTATGCATACACACACTAACGCACGCGCGCACTCACGCACGAACGCACGTAGGCATGCACACACACACACACACACACACACACAAACATATTCTTTTCTACTCTAGGCACAATGCCCAAAATTTGGGGTCCAGTCGATTAGATCGACCCCAGTATGCAAGTGGTACTTACTTTATCGATCCCGAAAGGATGAAAGGCAAAGTCGATCTCGGCGGACACAAACATATATTGTTATATTTGGAGATGTTCTTCTTTTGCGAATTAAGCACACGCACTATTTATTTGAGCTTCATTTTATTATTACTATTATTATTATTATTATTGTTATTATTATTATTTGTCTGTTTGTCAAAGTTCTTTCGTCACACATTCTGGGATCTCTTTAACTACTTTCTGTCAAACGTGTCCCCTCTTGTCCTGCCAACTCCATTATCGAATCTTGTGAAATAAGTAATAATTTATATATATATATATACATATTTATATATATATATATATATATGTATATATATATATATATATATACACACATGTATATATATATATATATATATATATATATATATATATATATATATATATATATATATATATATATATATATATATATATATATATATATCTATATATATATATATATATATATATATATGTATGTATGTATGTATGTATGTATGTATGTATGTATGTATGTACGTGTAGCCAAATCGAAATCAAATATTTAGTATTCAGTGACGAGCAATGCATACTGGATGTCAGAACCAGACAAACGTCATCTAAGACGCTTTGCAATATCTCATCGTGTCCCTTTGCTTTTTGAGATCAAATTTCATCTGAAACGTGTCCACCTTTCATTCCTCGGTAGTAGATGAAATAATTTTCAGCAATACATTGTTTATCTATTCTGTCAACTTCGACCTATCGCTATAAATTTTTTGCCGTGTGTCAATGTAAAATAAAATCGATAATGTTTCAACTGAATAGGAGAAATACTAGAATTGAAAACTTTTTTCTCAAACATAATTCTGATTATTTTATGTAAATTTTATCTAAAATCAATTACAATAGTAATTTGTTTAAATTCAGATTTTGACAGTTTTAGGAATCGAATACTAAATTGTTCTCTATACAGATATAATTCTTTATTCTTTGTTTATTGTTCACTGTAGACGAGAGTCTGGTCCGAATATTCAGTTCGTGGTGGAGTAGTCGGCGTAAGATTATCAGAAGTAAGATATACTAGAGTGGTTATTTACCCTAAACCATTATTAAATGTATAGGAATGAAAAATACCGTTTATAATCGATAACTCTACAGCGTTAACTACATAGCAATTTCTTATCCGGTGTTTTTATACCGGTTATGAAATCCTATTAAAAGAGCTGAGAAAGAAACAGCGCTTAGTACCCCGCAGCATCTCGGTCTTGTTTAAAATTTTGAAAAAAATGCGCCATTTTATAAAATGGATTTAAGTACGGAAGCCTAAGGAAGACGACAAAGTTGAATCTATGCGTGTCATCTCGCTGTCGTGGTTTTGGAAGGAACTATCGGAAAGTGCTTTTTCGCAAAAGATGGCGTGAGAGTGGTGATAATAATTGG